>NC_142081.1:124569371-124872364 GCF_054644295.1 Miniopterus natalensis
TGAGATAAAGAGTTTTCAAGTTTCTGGTGTTTAAGGAGAGACCGTGTGAGATTGCTAACTTGGTGTATTCTAATTTCAGATTTGTTCTTGCCTCAAGGCTTCAGTCTGATTGGATGCTGATGCTGTATTTTGCACACACTCATTTGACTGTGACAGTCACCATTGGGTTGCTTTTGATTCCAAAGGTATTCCTCTAAGATTACTTTTCTCTTGAAAAACAATTATCTTACATGAGCCTCGAGTGGTTTCTCCTTTAAAAATGCCTGGCAATATAGGCCAAGGGAGGTGTGGAGATTGGCTTGACATCTAAAATATTTTTAAAGCTCGGTCCTCAGGAAACTAGGTGTCTGTTTTCTTTGGGGATTTATGAAATATTTCACATAATTGTTAAATGCCTTAAAATGTTCAAAGCCCATCATCTGCTTTAGCCCTTTCCAAGTATTTCTATATCCAGTTAGTTTTCATTGTTATGGGTTCAAGGTGGCTTTCATTGTAGCTATAACATCAAAGTCCTTTTTAAAGAGAATTATACTGTTCTAAGAATTCTCTTGTCTTGGATTCATATTCAGAGAAATGTTGTTTTAAACATTCAGAGGATTTTTATTTAAATAGAAATAAATAATTCAAATAGTGTGCCTAGAAGAGTCTTGCTTAATAATGGTAGATTATTACAAAGGCTTATCTAGGAAGCATAATGAAGTGGGGGACTGGGCCAGAACTCAGGACACATGGATTCGGAACTCATGCTTCACCCAGACTAGCTGTATAATATGACATTAGCCAAGACCATCTATGACTTGATGGCAATAAGGTTGCCTGGAATGAAATGAAATGATATCAGAGGAAAAAACAGATTATACAAATTACACAGCATTCTCATTATTTTCCTCTTTTACACGTAGAACAACAAAATATTAGAACATTATATGCCTTTTTTCTTTTTTAAATTTATTTTTCAATAATAGTTGATATACAATATTATGTTCGTTTCAGGTGCACAACATAGTGATGAGACATTTGCGTACTTTATGAAGGGATCAGTCTTTATCACTGCCACACAATATGACATTAGCACGGCTGCAACAAGAACTGTGATTTCTTGTCTTTCACCCCAAGCTTTATCTCAACCCTCAGACAACCAAAACATTGAAATACAGCCTGGTTGAAAAGGCCAAATGATTATTAAAAAAGCAACTACCTCTTTTCTTCCTTATTTGAATTATACCAAATCGCCACAATTTCACGGATAAGTTACTTCAACTTATCTTAACCATTTTTATACTTTGCATAATATGATAACAGCAGATGGTTGTATACTCAGATTCCTTATTCATTCAATAAACTGTTTTTGAGGTCCAAAGAAAATTGAAAACATAGGCTCATACAAAAATGTATACTTGAATGTTCATAGCAGCACTATTCATTATAGCCAAGAAGTGGAAATAACCCGAATTTCCATGAACTGATAAATGTGGAAATAAAATGTGGTATGTCTATACAGTGGAATATTATTCAATAAAAAGGAATGAAGTACTGATACATGCTACAACTTGTACAAAACTTGATAACACTATGCCGAGTGAAAGAACCCAGACACAAAAGGCCACATATTGTATGATTCCATTTATGTGAAAAGTCCAGAATAGGCGGCTCTGTGAAGACATAAAGCAGTTTAATGGTTGTCATGGGCTGGGATTGGAGGGACGGCAAATGGAAGTGACTGCTTAATGAGTCCAAGGTTTCCTTCTGGGGTGTTGAAAATATGGTCAGTCAACCTTGTGAATATGCTCTAAAACATGGAATTGTACAATGTATATTGAGTATTTTATGGTATGTAAATTTTATCTCAAGAACAGTAATTTTTTAAAAAAATGATTGAGAGGCTTTGCTAAGCACTGTTCTAGATCCTGGAGTAAGAGTAATGGACAGATAAAAATCTGTGATCTCCTGGTAATTATGTTCCGGAGGACGGGATGGGGAAACAGGAAAGATAAATAAGATAAATATCTGAAATAGTATTTTAGGTAGAGAGAAACACAAGAAAAATAATAAAGCAGGAAATGGACAGTATCTGACAAATAACTGTTTTTTCAACTCACGATAGTCTTTAAGACTTTGCTCAAGACAGAAAAAAAAACCTCTTTTCGTAAATAAGCTCCAGGTGGTTTAACTAGTAGCATGTGCTATTTGGGGGGCTAGGGACTCTACTTTATTCATCTTTCTGGCCTTAAGGTAATGGCAGATGTTGGAACCACAAACATAAGTAGAGCAGTGAAGGAAAAACTCATCAGTTTTTGTGGTTTCTCAGCCAGTTCCAATTAAAAAATATTTATTGCTACTTAAATAGAGAATTTCCATTTCACATGATCCCTTCTATTTAGGTTTACCTTCCTACCTGAATATTTTCATGGACAATGACCATTAAAATATCTCTATTATCAAAAGGTGATCTGTTAATTTTGTAAAGGAATATTTGACTTGAGGACAAGCTGGGAGAAGGGCACCAGCCCTTCTCTAAACTGTTCTCTGTTTTCACAGGACAAGCACTTGGTTTATGTGTTGTGTGAAGAGTGGCTGGATTGCTTTGGCTCTCCCTGCTTTTCTTCATTTACCCAACTCACTCTTCCTCGGGTCTCCTTTTGAAGAATAGAGATAGCAAGAGTATATGAAACTGCAAAATATCAAAACAGCAAATGAAAATAATAAAAATATGTCAAAATAGGATAAAGGGGAGCTTGAGAATAATGAGCTCGAGGGAAAAATAATATGTCATTTCAGTGACGCTTTTAATTTTGAACTTAGGTACCATCTAACCCAGAGCTCTGCAGGCTGAGTGGGCACAGTGCTGAGAGGTCCATGACTTGCTTAAAATCTCACTGCCAACCCCATGAGGCTGGAATTCGGATCTCCTGCTCCCCAAGTCTTAAAAGTAGACTTTTAAAAAATACTTAAACTTTTTTCAATTATAGCTGACATACAATATTATATTAGTTTCAGCTGTACAACATAGTGGTTGGACATTTATATAACTTACAAAATGATGCCCCCAATAAGTCTAGTACCCACTTGGCACCATACATAGTTATTACAATATTACCAGCTACATTCCTTATGCTGTACTTTGCATTCCTGTGACTGTTTTTATAACTGCCAATTTGTAATTCTTAATCCCTTCACCTTTTGAAAGTAGACTTTTTTAAAACTATGTATTGTGGATTGAAAGTCACATTCCTGTGATCAGGGCCAACAGTGCCCAGAGGTGAAATATAGCCTCCCCTATGTGAAGCAAAATGATAAATGTGTGGTAGACACCACTGCTCAAAAAAAAATTCCCATCCAGCTGCCAGTGGGGGGTCTAAAGAACATTTCTTTGGATTCTTGTACTTAGAGAACATTTCTTTGGAGTCTTGTACTTATTTTCATTTTCGAAGTGCAAATATTATGGACAAGGTGTAATGTAAGTTGATGTTGGGAGCCTAGACAAAAGTCAAAGAGGGAGCCCAGTACCACATCAGTGTGTAACACAGAAAGCAAAACACAAACACAGCAGCAAACTGCTGTAAAGAGTTCAGAGAACAAATTCATCTAAGCTAAAGAAATGATAGTAACATTAGAACCTTTAGAAAATTATTATTAAAATGCTATGTCTTACAGTGGGCAATGTCTAGAGCTCAGATAATATCTATTGCAGTTTTCACATTCAAGCAATAACCCACGAGATGACATTGCTACAGAAGCTTATGAGGATGAGCTGGACATGGGCCGGTCTGGATCCTACCTGAACAGCAGCATCAACTCAGCGTGGAGTGAGCACAGCTTGGATCCAGAGGACATCCGGGTAATACCAGCATTTCTTTCTCATTTCAAATTAGCCCCATTTATGCAGGCAAGCATGTGCGGGTTGGTATACATGTGTGCTCACGTGTGTGCATATGTGTGTTAGAAAGGAAGAAAATGAGAGAATGTGTGTTTATGTAAGAACTGAAGACATCAAGTGCCAAGTGGATCCTGTTCTAAAATGTGTAATCATGGTATAAATTAGAATGCACAAACCAACCTTGATCATCTCAACTGACTTTGGCAGACATCATGATGAACTTGTTCTGCATGTTCCATAATACGGTTTATGACATTTTGCTGATGGAAAGGTTGGCTCCCTCTGTGAGCAGAGAGCCTGGATTATTTAAAATAACCTGTGACGATATGTCAGCTTTTGGAGAAAAAATATGCTTTTAGTATGTGATGGTCTGCTGTCCCCTAAACCTAATCTAACATTACGTGTAACTTTATCAGGGGCTACATGATTCTTCCAATATTGTTGCAAGGATGTGGTTTATCGGTAGACAATATGCTGTTTTATTATGGTCCAGGCTCAGCCTGGCCCACACAACTTGCAAGTTCCAAGTTCTTGCTCCATGAAGCAAGGCTAGTAAGCATGGGTGTAGGTCTTAGAGTCTCAGCTCTATGCGAAACAAAATACAAAACGATCAGGAAGTAAGAATGAAGAAAAAGTAGATCAGAAATGTTAGGAAGAGCTCTAGAAGTTTCCTGAGAGGGCTCAGGCTTATCGCATTAAAATGACCTTCCGTGATATTATCTGGCTGAAACACCCCTGTGAATTTTCTCTTGTTCTGTCAGGATGAGCTGAAGAAACTCTACACCCAGCTGGAAATATATAAAAGGAAGAAGATGATCACGAATAACCCCCACCTCCAGAAAAAGCGGTGCTCCAAGAAGGGCCTGGGCCGCTCCATCATGAGGCGCATAACCGAGATCCCGGAGACGGTCAGCAGGCAGTGCTCCAAGGACGACAAGGAGGCCGCGGACCACGGCGCGGCCAGGAGCTCCGCGCTCCTGAGGAGGCACCCCCCCGAGCCTTCAGCCAACGCTGGGAAGCCCAAGGAGGAGTCCCTGAAAAGCCGAGTCTTCTCCCTGAAGAAGTCCCACAGCACCTACGACCATGTGAGGGACCAGCCCGACGAGTCCGACAGCCTCCCCACCGAGAGCCAAGAGGAGGAAGCCACGGAAAACTCCACGCTGGAGTCCCCGTCGGGTAAAAAATTAACACAGACACTGAAAGAAAACAGCGAGGCCGAGTCCACGGAGTCTGTGCCTTTGGTGTGTAAGTCAGCGAGCGCTCACAATCTCAGCTCAGAGAAGAAGCCCGGGCACCCACGAACGTCCATGTTACAAAAGTCCCTCAGTGTCATAGCCAGTGCCAAGGAGAAGACTCTGGGGTTAGCTGGGAAAACCCAAACGTCGGGTGTGGAAGAACGCGCTAAATCCCAGAAACCTCTGCCAAAAGATAAAGAGACAAGCAGAAAATACTCAAATTCAGATAACGCAGAGACTAAAGATTCGGTCCCCCCAAACTCCAATCATTTGGAGGAGCCAAGGAAACCTCAGAAGTCTGGGATTATGAAGCAGCAAAGGCCCAACCCCGCCACTGCCAATCCAGACATGAGCCCGGGCACCACCCAGATGAAGGACAACTGTGACATAGGGGAAGTGTGCCCTTGGGAGATTTATGACCTGACCCCTGGTCCTGTGCCTTCAGAATCAAAAGTTCAAAAGCATGTATCTATTGTGGCTTCGGAAATGGAGAAAAACCCAGCCTTGTCCTTAAAGGAGCGATCTCATTACAAGCCTAAGGCAGCTGAACTATGTCAGCAATCCAACCAGAAGAGCATAGACAAGGCTGAGGTCTGCCCTTGGGAAAGCCAAGGTCAGCCCCTTTTTGAAGATGAGAAGCATTTGATTTCCAAGACTCAGGCTCCCCCAGGGAGAGCAAAAGATGAGAATGGCGGTCAGCTTTGTGCAGCCAGTATGTGTGCTGGGCAATATGAAGAACTGTCCCCCAAAGTCATAACATCAACAGTAGAAAATGAAAATCTCAACCAAATAGGAGACCAGGAAACAAAGACATCTTCCTATAAGTCAAATAATAACTGTCAGCAGCCTTTAACATCACGAGCTGAGGTGTGTCCCTGGGAGTTTGAGACCCCAGATCAACCAAATGCCAAAAATGGTGTAGCTTTACCTGCCTCTTCGACTTTAAATGCGAATAAAATACCAGGGCCTCGGAAATAAGAGGTCTGGGGTACTTTCAAAGTGTAGCATCCCTAGAAAGAAAAGGAAGAAACCCTGAATTTGATAAGACAGAAGATATAAGGGTCAAAGATTCCCAAGGAGTATTTGTCAATCAGGGAAACATGAAAGGCATGGGTGGAAGAATTCTAAGGAGGGTAGAGAAACATCATCATGGAGAAGTTAGACTGGCCAAAAAGTCTTTCCCCTGGTAGCACTAGGAAAATCTTTACATTTCAGCATGTTTAGAAGTAGCCCTCAATGTCTGCCCCTGATCAATATGTACCCGTGGGACTTCGAAGATCCTAAGCAAGGCAAACCAGGAGACACGGAAGAGGTAAGAAGTTTGCAAAGAAGACATCAGTGAGTATGACAGAGATTCTAAGTAGCTGGCTGAAAAGAACTTACTTTACCTATATAACCTTGATAGCACTGCTAACTTAATGCATCCCAAAAAATCTTTTATATTAATGATTGCTCTCATTTTCTTACAAATGTATGTTTCAGTACATTGTTGTGTCTCATACTCAAGCATTCCAGATTGTATAATTTTTGCAAATAACTTTGATATTATGTGACACACATTTATGCAACCTTCAGCTACTCAATTGTTCTTGCAACTTACAGAATCCCCGTTATCTATCAACTTTAGTTGATTCTTGAAGTACAGTAAGCTTTCTCTGGCTTGGAAAGTCATAATTGTTATGATGAAACCTTTCAGTTTTGTGATTTATATATTGCAAATTTGGATTAACTCTATTATTTCACATCATGGTTTGTTATACTGTCTTAATCAGGTTTTTAATACGAGTTGAGTTACTTGTTTTGCACTTTGTGCCAGGACTCAGAAGCTCTATTAATACTGGACATCCAGTGGTCCTACATAGTCTTATGTCTCAATAAGTTAAGGACAACTTACATATTGTTTGAAGTCAGAAATAGATAAAGCCTTCATTCCAATTAATTGTCCCTTTTAACTCTTTCCGTATTTCATACTTAGCAGCATTTTATAAGGAAGACTCTAAGAGTGAGAAAAATATACTGTGCATTATTATTACCGTTGGAAGGGGCAGACTAGGAATGACAGGAGAACTGCAGCAGGACTGTAGAGCCAGGAAATTTGCCTTTCAAAGCAGACAGAAAAGGAGCTCCTGGTAGCACTTTCAAGGGGTTATTTTTTTAAAGAGAAAAATTATGATAACATCAAGATCATTGTATGGGTGTATTTTTATTGTGCATACTAAATATATAATATTTTCAATGACCTTAAACTATTTATTCTCATAAACTCTTATTCATTGCTTCAGCTAGGGCTAGAACTTGCTGGGCTCATCCCAAAGAGATTTATAACCTGATTTATTCCAAGCCTATAAGGTGGTATGGGCTCATCATTCTCCCAAACATTGGAAAACTTACAAGTCCTGCAAATTGCCACTAGGAGCCACCTAGCTCAAAACTTAAAATGCAGAGGGTTCTTTGCAAGGCGAAACAGCCCCCAAAGCATATTTCATAAAATTTATTGCATTCCACACTGATCTCTTGGTGTGAAAATCCTAAGCTGCTGACTTAGCCCTGCTGATGTGACCTTGCGAGGAGATTCTATCTCAAAGCTCAGTCTCACTGTATTTAAAGATTAATCACTTAAACACGGAACCCTGACTTCCCTTTCTCTCACGCTGAACACTGAAGTCTCAAGGGCTCATCTGGCCAGGACACTTCCAGCCTAAGTAACTTTTCATTTCATGAGCAGCAAGGAAGACATGCTAGGGGGATAAAAGATGAGAAAGGGAATCATAAGGTGGATGCAGGGCTGTTCTTAGGGAATATCATTCTCAGTGAATGGTAAAAACTAGGACTTCTCCGTATCATCAAAACTTCCTCAGCGATTTTTATTCAGGAGTAAATGAGCCCTTCACCATGTTGCAAAGCTGTGCACAAATCTCCCTCACCCAGTTCCTCGCTTTGTGCATCACTCAGGTTCATGGGGTAGGTTCGACGAGAGAGAAATTCTATTTTTGTGTGTGCTTCCTTCATTTATTTCCTTCTCCCCTTCCTTTTCAATCAAGGCCTAGCTACTTGGTCACTTAGAAATACCACGTTAAGGTATATTTGTATGCCGGTTTCCAGACCCACGTGCTTGTTTAATTTATGTCTGAGATCTGTTAGCACTTTATTCACTTTTTTGAGAAATAAGCAGTCAGGCATCAGTGGCTTTTTATTGCACCTCGGGGTAATCCTGCTCAAGGTGTGGCTTAAAGAAACTCACCAAAGTTCACCTTTGTCCGCAGATTTTCCTCCACCAGCATACATCAGTGAGAGTGCCTAGGGCCTTCCCTAGAGTTTCATTGTCATTATTTATCACCAAGAGAAGTTTAAATCTGCAGTTCTTGAGGTTATTTTCCCAGGTCGATCATAAGAGAGTGAATAAACACTTCCAAGGTCACAGACACACGCTAGGTTGTCCTCAGTGCATGTGCAGGCTGCATCCTGTCCTTGTTTTTAAGCCAGGGTTTATAAATAAGTAGATTTATACCAATTTAATAGAACTGTATATTTTATGCCAGAATTAAATGCTTTACGACATGAATTATAACTCAACCCATTGTAAACTTTGGTGGCAATAGGGACTCGAAACTCGACAGTTCTCTTGTATTTGCTTCATAGGTTTCTGCATGCAAGTGAGACAGGTAGGACTGAAAAACACTGCCTTTGACCTCTAGCATTTAGCAACCAAGAGGTGTAGAGTCAATAAAGCTGTAAGTCTCTTCACTTAATCTGTGGTTCTTCTGAAACTATTATCTGAAACCTACAGCATCCCACCATGAAATATTTGGTAAATTTATGTTGTGACATGTTGCAGCATGTAAATAATGATAACATCTCTGCAATAAAACGTATTTATATGAAAGTGATTTGTGGTGATTTGTATGTTTATCTGTTGAAAACTGAATTGATTTTCCCTAGCCAAGCTTAGAAGGACTCCTATATATATTTGGCTTTGGCACAGTTATGCACATACATTCTCATATTCCCTATTTATAGGAACATATGATGAGCCAGATGTGGCTTCAAACAAACAGGTAATCATTTGGAGCCAGTAAAACCTGTTAGGGCCAGTGGTTTTGATCTAAGAAAGCTCTAGCAGAATGGGAACTAATTCGGCTACCTTTTTTAATTTACTCAATTTACACATATCAGGCAAGCAGCTAAGCAATGATGATGATCTTTTTAGATGAACAAGAGATCCAATAACATTCAGGCCCATAAGAGTACCCAGCCACTGCCGTGGTGATACCTAGGAGATTCTAAGTCACGGAGGGAGGGAAGGCTTCCTAGAGAGGGCAAGCTCGCCAGGCTGAAGTTCTGCAGAGGCACCAGGCCTGAAAGGGAAAGAGTATAAGGCTGGCAAGGTAATTGTGCACGGCCTTGCCTGCCATGCTTCAGATGAACTACAGCCTCACCTTGGTGTACCGGGAGCTATCAAAAAGCTTTATACAGAGCCATAATCAAGCCATGTCTTAGGAGGATCATTTGGGGAGCAGCCCAGAAATGGACTGAAATAGGAGGAGACTAGAGGCAGCTAGATCAGTGAGAAGACTAATACGGGAGGGTCTAAGGAAGAGAGGAAAAGATTATTGGTTATTTCATCAAAATAGCATCTTCAAATGGGTTTATTGTTCTGTTATACGCATATGACGTCAGAACAATCAAAGTAATTAGATAACCATGTCGAATATAAATGTACAAATGTTCCTCCTAAATTTGTGGACGTTTTGGATAATTTCAAAAGTTTTAAAAGCCCTCACTGAAGATCAATAGACCCCTCATATCATCCGCACTGAGAAAAGGTGTGGAAAAGGGTACCAGCTTCATGCCGTGGGAAACCTTGATACCCACCCGGCCAGGAGAGGAGCAAAGGGCTTGCTGCAGTGTGGACTTCAACTCCTGCCTGCGGGCGGCCACTCTCTGAGGCAGCTCCAGAAAAAGAAGCGGTGTGGCAAGAGGGCAGAGGAGGGAGCTGGATCGGCCTGGTCTCCGCAACCATCTTTTCTTTAAAGGACTCACACTGTATTCCCCATCTCTTCTCAACATGGTGTATTCCATATTCTATAGGCTCTTGGTATTTATACACAGAATCAGTAGTTTCAGCTCTTTGAGTGAGCCTAACCGGCTAAGACAAAAAGTGTGTGGGGATTAACAAATCATGACAATCAAGTAATTGTGCTTTCTTATATGATAAGCAAGGTGGAGGTTTTTTTCAGTGTTTGTTGGAATTGCTTCATTGATGGCTATATTTTTTTTATATATTTATGAATAAAGATAGATATTGTTTCTTTGTTCTGAATTTAGGAATTTAACGTTAAAAATATCTAAGGGAAATATTTCTATCAGAAATTGGCTTTATCATACAAAAATAATCATGTAAATCTATTGTTCTAAAACAATGCAAGTTACTTAAGATTTTATTATATCAGCATATTACACCCTTTTCCTCTTGAACAGTTATGAAGAGAAATGATATCCTAACTGTGGTCATTTTCTCTTTAAACATTTGTTTCTTGCAAAGTACAGGGCAAACTTGAAGCCTATTGTGTGTTCTAATTCAGTGTTAACTGGTTGAAAGGCAGATAATGAAATGTATGAATTGATGAATTGATTCTTAATTTCCCTCTCTTTCTCTGTGATGTGAAAGTAGTACTTACCAGAAATAAAACTGTCTGATCAAATGAAAATGAAAAACGAGAGGAAAATACAGGAAAAGGTCTGTGCTGCACAAGTCACATTTCTAGGAAGAAAGATAAGCTAAATGTGCAAATACAAGGTTCCTGACAGCTGCTACAGAGCACACTCCCGTTTCAGCTCACACAGCCATAGCAAAGGAAGGGGGATGGAAATGCCCTATTCCGAGCATACAAGAGAAGGGTTTTGCAAAGAGTTTTTCCCTGGACATACCATGGGGTTTATTCCTCCGTGCCTTTGGTCTCGCTGCTTGTCTTCTGTGAAATTCTTTCCCTTCTCCTCCCTGTCAGTATCTTACGTGTGCTTCGATACCAGCATGTTCATGTAATTTACTGTGCAAAGGAAGCCTCTGAGAGTGAAAGTGCAGAATTCTAATTCTGCCTGGATAGCGGCACAAGCTGGGCTACCCCAGCCACCTGGGTGTTCGCTTACCCTCTGCACGGAGAGTGAGCCTTTCCTAATGCCGAGGCACAGTGAATTCCCCCTTCCCCTCTGCTCGCCTGAGGAATTGGTTACAATCTGTTTTACTGCACTGACTAGCAATTTAGCTAGTTACCTACTGTCTGAACCATCTGCTAAATTAAGAGCTCCTTGAGGGCAAGGATTTTTTTTTTAATTCTTCCGCATATTTCCAGTTCCAAGCGGTCTGCTTTCCTGAGTGCAATCAATATTTGCCAAATTGAAATTTTTAATTAGTAATCGTTGTCTAAAGTACAGTTGAAGAGAAAGAGAAATCCAGGGGTTGGATGAAAACTTGCCGTAGAGTTTCTAAAATCCACGTGGACTGCTGACTGGTCTTCCACCTACATCCTGGCCATTCCTGGGAAGTGTGCACATTATGACTGAACCACGTTAACGCCAGCTCCCCAGCATCATGAGGTTTTGATTTGTCACCATAAGGAGGGAGAAGCTTAGGGTTTAACCGGGCCATGGCCCAGTTTGTTTAAGCTATAAAAAACAATCCCACATGTCATAAAAAATAAGAAATATTTACTTTGGCTGTGGGAACTTGCTTGTAGTTATTTGAACTCTTTCTGGAAAATAAAGCATGGAGGGGTCTATATATAACACATCCACATAAAAATAGATCCTGACACTAGGCTTTCAGGTGTTCTGAAAAATTAGTCATTTGAACAAACTATTGGGATATTTGACTGACTTTAGAATTTCTTATCCATTATTTCATGTATGCACACACATAACTTTGTTCTAGATGTGAACAAAATATAAAGGTTACATATACATACACACACACATACTACTTCTTTGTAACTTGGAAAATTATAAAAGGCATTTAAATTTGCCACAGAATAAAGATTATGAAAAATATTTTTCTTTCTCTCACATCTTAAAAATGGAATTCTTCCAAGTGAATGGGTCTGATCCATTGAAAGCTGAAAATATTTGGGTTCTCAAGATTCTGTTCTCCTAGCCTAATGCATGACCTTTTGGGAGCATCTTAACTATCAATCCTATAAAAATAACCCGGCATTTACAAAGCACTGAGCCCCTCCTCACCTCAAAGAGATCATTGTTACTGGAGTTCTCACATGCATTTTCCTCATCAGTGTGTACTACTCAAGGCATAGCCCGTTCTAAGGCCTTATTTATTTTCATTGTTTTAGTATATCAGGAAAGTACTTAGCCTGGCTGGAGTGCGTGGCTCAGCGGTTGAGCATCCACCTAGGATCCAGGACATCTCAGTTCAATTCCGGGTCAGGGCACATGCCGGGGTTGCGGGCTCGATCCCCAGTGCAGGGCTTGCAGGAGGCAGCCGATCAATGACTCTCATTACTGATGTTTCTGTCTCTCTCTCCCTCTCCCTTCTTCTCTCGGAAATCAATAAAGATATAGTTAAAAAAAAATAAAAATAAAGTATTTATATGCTTGTCTCCCAATTCATTTAAAATATCAAAATTCTGGCAACCCATTTGTTTCATTTGTATCCCAAACATAATTAAATAGAAGTAAATTCTTCAGTATCTATTACCATTTAGCAGCTACAGTTTTTTTTAATTTATCTATATTGTTGACAGATGTCCCTTTTTCCCCACATTGACCCCTACACTCCTCCCACTCCCACCTCCCACCACACACACACACACACACACACACACACACACACACCCTCCCCAGGCCTTCACCACACTATTGTCTGTGTCCCTGGGTTCTGCATTTATGCATATAAATTCTTTGGTTAATCTCTCCCCACCCACCCACCTCTGCCTTCCCTCTGAGATTCTTCAGTCTGTCCCATGCTTCTATGTCACTATGTTACTGGGGAGATGATGAGGAGACCCCGGTTCTTCTCCTGGACACAGAAAAGATTTTAAGGTCAACAAAAATGAGAGTAGAGCAAAGTGAGATTTATTGAAAGTACACTCCAAGCAAGGAGCGGGCCAATTGACAGAGACCATGGTGGCAACTCCTGGGTTATATGGTTTAAATGAGGGACTTTCTGGGAGGTGTCAAAACTGCAATGCAAATTTTATTATAATCAGTTGCATTGAGGTCCTGCGGGTTTCCTCTGAGGTTGCGCCAAGAACTGGCTGGCTCCACACCTGCCCACAGGCAGTCTGCTGGCTGCTAGGCCGTCTGGCCTGAATGCAGTGTTGGTCCCACCCCCGTTTGGGACCCCAGGGCAGGCCCCACCCTAGCCTCTCATGTCTACCTCCCTACCTAACAACTGGATCCATTTTCTTCATCAGTTTATTTGGTCTTTAGATTCTTGATTTTTTAAATTCTCCTTTTAAACTCTATCTAAAAGATATTTTGATTTGATTATCTTAATTTTTTTTGTCTGCACTATAATACCTATGTTTTTCATGTATGTCTCACAGCCCCAAACCTGGAAGTAAATCAGTACTTGACAGTGAGTGGTAGCCAAAATGGGCAAGAAATGCTGAAAACACTGAAAGTACAGAGGCCCACTGACAAAGAGCAACTGGGGGAGGTAGTTAAAGCCTAGCGCCAGTGATACCAAACTGAGAAGCAGCAGAAAATGAGAAAAAGGAAATTAGGATCAGCAAGAAAGAAAGAAAACAATAGCAAGAGCTGAAGCTGTGGATTGAACAAATAACGGCAGAGATTAATAGTAATGGCGCCAGCCAAATACAGACGGACAGATTGTGCACCACGCACCCTCAGAAAGGGCTCACTGGGGTCCTGAAGTGTTGAGATCAAAAAAAAAGAGGAACCTCCACACTGTTTTCACAGTGGCTGCCCCAGTCTGCATTCCCACCAGCAGTGTACCAGGGCCCCCCTTTCTCCACACCCTCCCAGCACTTGTTCGTTGATTTGTTGATGGAGCCATTCTGACAGGTGTGAGGTGACACCTCATTGTGGTTTTAATTTGCATCTCTCTGATGATTAGCGACACTGAGCATTTTTTCATATGTTTCTTGGCCATCTGTATGTCCTCTTTGGAGAAGTGTCTATTCAGATCTTCTGCCCATTTTTCAATTGGATTGTTTGTCTTCCTTTTGTTGAGCTGTATGAGTTCCTTATACATTTTGGATATTAACCCCTTATCAGATGTATCACTGGCAAATATGTTCTCCCAGACAGTGGGCTCCCTCTTCATTTTGATGCTGGTTTCCTTTGCTGTGCAGAAGCTTTTTAGTTTGATGTAGTCCCATTTGCTTATTTTTTTCCTTTGTTTCTCTTTGCTCTAGGAGATGTATCAGCGAAAATTCTGCTACATGGGATGTCTGATATTTTGTTGCCTATGTTTTCTTCTAGGATTTTTATGGTTTCACAACTTATATTTAAGTATTTTATCCATTTTGAGTTTATTCTTGTGTATGGTGTAAGTTGGTGATCTGGTTTCATTTTTTTGCATCTACCTGTCCAATTTTCCCAGCACCATTTATTGAAGAGACTGTCTTTACTCCATTGTATGCTTTTGCCTCCATTGTCATATATTAAGTGAGCATAATGACTTGGGTCAATTTCTGGGTTCCCAGGCCTGTTCCATTGATATATATGCCTGTTCTTGTGCCAGTACTGGGTTGTTTTAATTAGAAAAGAGTGTGGAGTTTCTGCAAAAAAAAATAAAAATGGAACTGCCATTTAACACAGTGATCCCACTTCTAGGAATATATCCTAAGAAACCCAAAACACCAATCAGAAAGAACTTATGTACCTCTATGTTCATAGCAGTGCAGTTTCTAATAGCTAAGATCTGGAAGCAGCCCAAGTGCCCATCAGTAGATGAATGAATAAAAAAGCTGTGGGACATTCACACCATGGAATACTATGCAGCTGTAAAAAAGAAGGACCTCTTATCTTTTAAGACAGCATGGAGGGACCTGGAGAGTATTATGCTAAGTGAAATAAGTCAAAAAAAGACAAGTATCACATGATCTCTCTCATATGCGAAATCTAATGAACAAAATAAACTGATGAACAAAATACATCCAGAGACACAGAAGCTCGCAACAAACTGATGAATCTCAGAGGGAAGGGGGGAGGGGGGAGTGGAAAATGATTAACCAAAGAACTTATATGCATAAATGCATAACCTGTGGACACAGTCAGTAGTATGGTGAAGGTCTGGGGGTGAGGGTGGGGTCAAGGGGGTCAATGGGGAAAACAAGGGGACATCTGTAATATTTTCAACAAGAAAGATAATTTTTTTTGAAAAGGGGCTGGATGGAGCATGGTGGAGACACAGGCCCAGGTACAGTCCCCATTCTTGGAGGTGGTAAAACAGAAGATGGATGGAGCTTGGAGGAGACACAGCTGGAGTATAAGCTGGAACGTAGTAAAGGGAGATTTGGAGTAAACATTAGCTATTGGAGCATATAAATCCAATTTGAATATTTTAAAATGTAACTGTTACTATGAATTGTATGATTGAATTCACCAACTAATGAAATCTAAATAATCAAACCAGTTGCTATTGCAATCTGATTTAACTTCCTAACCATGCAATCATTGAGAGACACTGGGAAATCTTTTCCAGAGAAATATTTAAGAAAAGAATTTTACCCACCAGGATCTCAAAAGACTTAATTTAGATATAATAACTCATTTTTCCCTTTCAGCAGCCAAAATGTAGTGGGTCTATGACTAATTGTACGTGCACACAGAGATCCACGCATGCGACCAGAACAATCTTTAAAGTAGGCTAAGCCCCACCAGAGTCCCACAGGTTAACTTCCCATCGAGGATCATCTTTTTTTCTGGCCTGTAAACCTATTTTTCCTGAACTGAACTAGATAACCTACTGTGCTCAGTGATAAAGGAGGCTCTTACAGGAGAAATAGTCTAGCCAGGACATGTAATTATGAGAGGGCTACAAAGTACCAAGGGAGGGGCCTCAACTGTTTGACACTAATGTTAATTAATTACAAATGATGTTTGGGTATGGGGACGGCTTGTGTGTGCCTGAATGGCTGGGGCAGGACTCATGAAGAAGACAGCACTAACACTGTTGTATTTGCTCTTCTGGTGGAATGGGACATAGCGTATTAGTGCTGGGAAGATTCACAGTGGGTAATAACATAAATTGTAGGTTCCAGGTCTAGGTTACCCACTCATTAGTTCTGTGACTTGAGGCTGTCACTCACTAGGCCTCAGTCTGCTTATTCCTCAAGTAAGATGGTAATCGATGAGATAGATTTCACCCAAAATGAGTCCATGTAAACGCTTAAGCTCCATCAGCATTGGCTCTGTGATTAATCAGAATCTCTCTTTTCCTGGTCATACTTCTTTATAGTCACCTATGAAAAGAATTGCATTTAAATAAATTTGAAAGGAAAACCACCTTCAGCTGCAAAATTCACCCCAAAAAAAAAGACAATAGGAAATGAAAGAACATTCCAGGTTCATATACTTACATTTGTTTTCTCTTTATTTTAATTCAAAGAATGCAGTGATGCTTTTAAAGCTACAAGCAACCGCGCCAAGTGTCCAGGTTTTTATGGCATATGACGGCTAAGAGTCCAGGATGAGTTGAAGGCTCTATTTTTAGTTTCAGTCAAAGGATAAAAATCAGACCTTCCTGTGGGAATCATCTACTCTGAGTCATGCAACACCATCAGGCCAGAATAAAATAGCTCTATAACCCAAAGCATTCATTACATGTGGAATAATGAAACCAAAGAGGCTTGAGATATTTCTCTCCCCATAACCTTAGAGTTTTTGTGGCGTTCTCTGAGATGAGCATATTGCCCTTACTCAGTGCAAAGAAACCAAGCAGCAGACCATGCCGTTCAATGGGAAAAGAAAGGGAAGAGCCTTAAAAAATTCATTGTTAGAAATGAACAATTATTTAAATGCAAGGCAAGAAAAAAAGCAACTGGCCACTCTAAATATTGTGTAAGAAATTGTTTGATTGATAATGTCTAGGCTTTCTGCCCTCTTTGGACTGATGGCTGCATCTCCATTTTCTAGGACCTAACACACAATACTTGGTTACTCCAAAAATGCACAGAACGTGACCACAGAAACAATATTTGACATCATCTAGGCATTATGGACTCATACTGAGAAGTTTGGATGTCACCTGATCTAAACCTCTTCATTTTTAAAATGAAATAACTAAGACCCATAGAATTTTAACAACTTGCCCCCATCTATTAACAAGTCAGTGGCAGCGAAGGATCTAGAACATACAGCAGAAATACTCAAAGACTATAAATAACTAAGGTCCTGATTTTCAAGAGGGGAAAGAGTACATTCCAAGAACTACAGACTAATGCAATGGAGGAATCACGGATTCATAGCTGAAAGGAGCCATAGAGACCATCTATTCTGACTCCACATTTTAAAGACAAAACAGGAGGAGACACAGTGAGGGGCTGGCCTAGCAACATTCAGGTAGTTGGTGCCGGGGCACAGACTAGAACCCAGTCTCCTGGTCTTTGCTTGGGGATCTTTCCACTTCACTAGCACTGAGCTTCTTCTCAGGCAAAATTCTAGAATACATTATTAAACAGATGGCGTGGAAGCATTTAAAAAAGAAAGCAATCATTAGCAGCCAGCATGGATTCAGTTAGAACAAGTAAGTCATGCCAGGCTAACTTCATTTCCTTTTTGATACGGTTGTAAACAAGTGTACCCAGTATCACTATGTGCAAAAATGGCAGGATGCTCCAAGGGAGTGGAGCTGAGCTACATCACTTCCCCTTAAGGTCATAGCCAACCTATCTTGTCTATATTTTTCCTCTCCTTACGTCCTTAGCCTATGTTTTTTTCAAAAATCTATAATCTTCCACCACCCTACTTAAAACTGGAGCGCACCAGTAAGGATCTTCATTCCTTCTTTTAAAAGCTTTGCCTAGCTGGGATCCTTTCCCTTTCCCAAGCTGAAGATGTGAGATTTATATAGTTGTCGAATTTGTTTTGTTTGTGAATACTAAATATTGGAGAGAAGACACATAAACATATATCTGTAGTGGGGAAGACATTGGGAGCTTTAGATTCACCCGGTGATTTTTCCAGTGCTATTGGGCAAGCGCTCTTTGTCCCCAAATGCTTCCTTCCCCAGGAAGGAATGAAGATACCGTTACCAGGTGATGCATGCAGAGATGAACATCTCTCCATCTGTGATGAAATAAAATGATCAGGCTCCCCCACGGATTCTCATGGTATGTGTTATCATGGAGAAGAGAGGTCGGTGAACTTGGAGAGTATTTTGAAAATTTTGCAGTGGGAGAAGGGTTTAATCTATCAAAGCCTTTGTCAAATCCCTAGCTTGCTAAGCTTACTTAACAACATTGACCACTACCAGGATGTCAGAGGGCGGCATGAAGTCACCAAAGCTTCCTAGATGAGTGAAGGTGACCCAGGAATGTTCACAGAATGTATAGTGCACCCATAATCTCTCGGCAAACACTGTGGCAGAGTTTTAGGACACAGCATGTCTTGATTAATAGTTTTAGAGTTTACTAGAAGTTGGTCATTGTGCTCTGTTCTTGGCCCGTTAGAGTTTAATTGATGACTCAAATAAAAGCATATGGTACTTGTTGATCAAGTTAGTATTCAGAAACTTAAGCCTAACTTAATTTTATAACAATTAATTCTGTGCAAAGATTGTGCAGCCCCAGGAAAGAGTCAGTTCCCATTACTGGAGGAGATAAAATAGAGGCTGGATGAAGCTTGGTGGAGACACAGCCAAGGAGATAAATGCATCTATGGGACTATGGGGCTAAATAGTCTTTTTAAATTTGCTGTAATTTGTGATTTAATTATTCTAAAATAAAGCTCCATGGAAATATCTGAAATGCAAATGTGTACTACTTATTAATGGTTAGGGAAAGTAATGTTTCTTTCTTTTTTTATTACCTTCTCTTGGGTTTGCCTGTTCAAGGTGACACACGCCATATGTGTTCAATATGCTGAAGACCTGGATGAATAACTCAGAGGACATTAGCAGACAGTGGGGAGTTTCTAGGTTAAAAAGGTGAGAGTGGGTCACAAATGAATGTTAAAATTGCATTTGCCAGACAATGTTTAAATGCAAAAAATATCCCGGAGAAAAACTGATCTGTTTATTCTATAATACCCTAGTGTAGAGGAAATATTACTTAATGGTAGAAACTGGGCCTAAAATATACTTTCATTTTAAATCAAAGAAACCATGATGAGATGTTTTCTGATCATTTTTAAAATGAAAGTCTTTAAGGTGCTCCCAAACAAACGTGTAGCAAGGGGAGCTCTCTCTCCATAAAAGCTCTGTCCCTTTAGAAAAGGAACCCCAGGGTGCACGGGTCCATGGAGTCTGTTAAGCATACATCTTTTTCAGTTCTCAAATAATCGCAATCCTTCCTGCCAGATCAGCCTTAACCACTAGGGAATAAATCCACATCAGCAATATCCTTCCCATTTACCTGAACATTGTAGTCAAAATAATGCAAACAAACAAAAATAGAAGACAGTGTCCCTCTCACTTAGGATGCCCTTGGTGGCAGCGAAGCACATGTCCGTCGCAGGTTGGCCTGCCATGGCAGGAGCGAACAAGGGGTGAGAGGAGCTGGGCTCCTTGCCGGCTCTGGGCTTCCACAGCTGTGCACCCTCACCTGAGCCTCACATTCTCCCGGAATTCCCATTTTGCAGGGAGGGATTTTGAAGATGGGGCATTTGAGCTAAAGCCTGGAGGATGAAAAAAATTCAGCCACGTCAAAACGTTTCAGGCAGACGCGTCGGCAGGTGCAAAGGTCTCGGAAGGCAGCTGGAGTTTGCGCCGAGGCAGAGAGAGGAGAGAGGGACGGCTGGAGGGGTTGCCAGGAGCCGGGCTGTGCGGAGCCTCTGTGCCACAGTAAGGCAGTTAGGTTTCTTATAAGCACTCTGGAAAACAGTAAAGGGTTTCAAGCAGGCAGAGACAGGTCATGAATTATGACGCTTAAAGCTTTCTCCAGCTGTTCTATGGAGAACAGGTTGCAATAAGTAGGAAGACCAGCTTGGTGGTAACTAAGGTTGTACAAAGAACAAGAAGAAAAATTTCACCTAGGAGGGCAGAAGAAAGGATGGAAAGTTGAGAGATAGGGAGGAGGTAGAATTGCCCAGACTTGCAGCTAATGGCTGAGATGGTATTATATGGATAATCCAATGAAGTATAAGGGGGTTTAAGAAAGTCTGAATACCTGCCAAGGGTGAGGAGCCTTTTTTCTGCCAAGGGCAATTTGGATATTTATATCATCATTCGTGGGCCACACAAAATTATCAATTTAAAAATTAACTATGAAAAAAGCTTCTAGATTTATTGAATTTTGAGTCCCACCTGCGATTGCCTTGGCTGGGCCAGACCAAATTATTTCGAGGGCCATATTAAGGCCCTCAGGCCAGATGTTCCCCACCCCTGAATTCCATACAAATTCTATACAAATACAAGGCAATATAACAAAGACCAAAATGTGTGATTCAGATTATAAAAGGAAATTCTTGGTAAACAACTTGCTAAGTTTATTCTTGAACATAAGGAAGAAAGAGTTACATATCTACATTTACCCACCAGGCAATTGAAGGACTCTGATGGGCCCTTTCAGTAGGCAGGCAAAAATTCACCACCAATAATTACTGTTCCAGTTACTTCCCACTATAATTTCCCCACAGTGAATAGGCTAGAGCTGCTTCTTTTGAGACAGAGAGCTGTTCTTGTACACCTGCAACATCTTGAAGCTGCCAGTTCCATGCTGATCCCATGACTGGTTTCCAAGAGGGGCATTCCCACCCCTACCCAGGGGTCATCTAGGGCATCCTTGAGAGTCTTACTACTTTTACAAGGCTTTGGGACTTGCCAAAGATGCATAAAGTCAAACCAGCTATGTGAGTTTGGAAGCCCCAAATCAAACCATTTGTGTGATGCTGTATAGCAGAATGAAGTGGTTTATTATCTGAATTTTTCTTCTTTAACTCTAAGGATGAACCTTATTTAGACATAGCCAAAATCACTGCTCCATAAAGAGCTTAGGGCTACCCTGATTCTTGAGGAAGCTATATAAAACTCAGTTCTATTTTCAAGGCTGCTATAGAACCAAAATAAATCATCAGCAGTCTGCATATTCATTTATACATACATACTGTACCTTCTCTAACTGAAAATATCACACAACAGATTGAATTCCATATGCTTTCCCGGAAGATGTTATTCTGAAAAACAGAAGTGCTATTACCTAATATAAAAAAGATAAGAGCATTAATTGCACAGTGATTCCATTGCCCCCACACTATCTCCACTGTTGATTCTCTTAACCTCTCAAATCACAAAGTGATCCAAATTGGGATATTAGTTTAGTTAGAAAATATATTATCGAATCCTTATATTTTTGCCAAGTTGCATTCAAAAGTCAGAAATTAATAGCTGTGGTCTGAGGAGGGTGTATTTAAGATATTTACAGTCTGCTTGGGATCAGCATTTGCTTTCTACATATTGCAAAACAGAAAATAGATTCCAGTGTAAAGTGGGAAGTGTGGAATCCCTTTGAAATTGCACAGGTAACTTTTTTTCAGTTAAATAAAGAAAGACTATTGAAAATGATATTACTCCAAGTTAGAAAGATATTATCTATTGCATTGGTAATTGTTCTAGTCCTTTTTGAAACCAATTAAGCAATATGAATCAAAGCTACAAAAAGATTCAAACCTTTACATAACCTTATCTTCAGCTTATGAAATTGTAGCCTAATAAAAAATTATAATATATGGAAAAATTTATATATACAAAGAACTATTTCACATCATTATTCATAATAGTAAAAAAATAGAGAAAACTATATATGTAATAATAGGGAAATGATTAAATTATGGAGCATTCAGTCAATCTAATATAAAACCTTTTAAAATTATGGTTATAAAGACTACATAATAGCATGAATAATGCTTATGATGTGATATTAAATAATGAATCAAGCTTTATAATGACTTCAGTAAAATGTAAAAAGGAAATGCCCATATTTGTAAAGCCAACTATCAAAAGTGGATTAAGGTTTTCATCAAAGAGATAGTGGAGGATTAGATCTGCACAGACTTTGACTTCTCCAAGATCCTGGTGTTTTAAAGGCATTATCAGTCAGGATTCAATAAGGAAACAGAACCACGTAGACTGAGAGAATAAGGGATTTATTAGAGGGATTTGATTTTATGGAGCCATGGTCACTGGTGGAAGAGTCTATGTAAGGCACCATATCTCTGTATCAGATGTTTTAGGCAGAAGTCGCTTTTAGTAGCCATGCCAGCAATTGGGAGAAAATGCTGAGTGGATGAGACCGAGGACACACTGAAACCATAGAGGATACACAGACATCTGAGGACAAAGTGTACCCAAATCCCTAAGACTGGGCTTTCTGTCACTTGCACTCTCAAAGTTGTGACTGTTAAAAGTAGGTCAATGTTCACATTGGAGTGAGTCTGATTGTTTTTGTGTATTTTTTTAATCTCATTTATTTTTAAATTATATTTATTGATGGGAGATGATATTTGTAAACAGTAGCTCCAACAAAGGTTTAATTTTCAAAATATATAAATAACTCATAAAACTCAACACCAAACAAACAACAACCCAATCAAAAAGTGGGCAGAGGACCTGAACAGACACTTCTCCCAAAAAGACATATGAACAGTCAATAGATATATGAAAAGATGTTCAACCTCACTGGTAATTAAGGAAATGCAAATCAAAATTACAATGAGATACCACCTCACTCCTGTTAGAGTGGCTATTATCAGCAAGACAAGCAATAACAAGTGTTGGAGAGGTTGTGGAAAAAAGGGAACCCTCATTGACTGCTGGTGGGAATGTAGACTGGTACAACCATTATGGAAAGGAGTCTGATTGTTTTGTAGATACCCAACCCTGAGCTTTCTAGCAACAAAACCCATGGACCTGACTGACAATCCACTCAGGCCAAATGGGTAGAATCTGGGAAAACCAGAAGAGTTAAAGAGACTGAGGACCCTGGGGGAGAAGTCAAGAAAAGGCACATCAAAAAGTGTGAGTGGGGGGGAAGGGCATTGTTACCTTGAGGGTCTAAGAAGAAGATTCTTCCTGTCCATTAAGGAACTTGGGAATCAGCTGAATGAAGCTGTTAAAAGATAAACTGTATTAAAATTTTTAAGAGTTTATTTAAGCATTATCAATTGAAATCAGGCAATGCCAAATTAGAAGTGATTAGGAGCCCTGGACAGTTTGGCTGAAGGGTCCCAGGTTTGATTCTGGCCAAGGGCACATACCTCAGTTGCATTCTTGCCCCAGCAGGAGGCAACCACTCTCTCTCACATTGATTCGCTCTCTCTTCATCTCTTCCACGCTCTCTTTGAAAAAGCAATGGAAAAAATATCCTTGGGTGAGGATTTAAAAAAAAAAAAAGTGATTAGGAGCATTCTACTGACAGGAGTCAGGGAAAGACACACAGAGGAAGTGCAAAAGCAAAGAAAGGAAATCATTTGATTGACAAAACTTAAAGCCTAGTTGGCTGTTTGTTATTGGTTGTCTGTCCTTAGCATTTTGATTTCGTAACCTTGGGGCATATACAGGCTTAGGCTGTGGTTTGCTTACATAGGCCACCATGGTGTTAGAGCCACCTCAGTCTATGGCTTCCTTGTTTAATTAATCTAACAGAGTGTAGACAGCACTCTCCAGTCTCCACCTTCTGTGCATTCTATATGGAATATAAAGTAGAATGGAAACTTGACTCCTGGCCGAGGCTTCTTTGTGTGTTTTTTCAGACTCTGTGTTTGGGGCCCACTAAGAAAGACATGCACTGGATGACACGCTGGGAAGAAGGCAAAGTGCTGACTTTTAGGGCTGGTACCTACCACAGTGTCTATACCTCTGCTTTACAAACGTATGAAAATCCGTAGAAATAGAAACCAAGAAAAACCAAGGTTGTATGTCTATAGCACCTTCATATCCAGTTGAAAATGTCATCAATCAGTCCTTTGTGGACACCATACATGATTCCACGTGACTGATATTTTTTCTCTGCCAAGTTCCCCAGTTAACACTGATGACCTGTTGCTGTGCCTTGAAGGTGATCTTGTAATCACTTCCCCCTGAAATAGACCTTTTCCCATTCTGCTGCCCTATCCTTGTCCCCCTAGCCTCTTAATAGAATGCTCTGCCTCAAATGTGCCATTTGTGGGAAGAGGGAAGTTTGGCTTCAGAGCTCACTGTCTCTGAATCCTTGGCGTATGTCTGTCCAGCCCCCTGAGACGTAAGCATGACTTGTAGAAAAGCCGTCTGGGGCTCACAGAGACTCACCATTTATCTCTGCAGTTTTCATGTTATTTGTTGTCTGGGTGTTGCCTTGAAACTCTTGAACATAACATCTTGAAATTAAGATTCACATTTCTCACATCTAAAGGAAGTTTGTTATTCCTTTTTACACTTTATCTTGTTAGAAAAAGGGCTGGTGAAAGCTTTCTATAATACAACAAAGCTAAATGAAGGAAAAAAATAAAAGAATCAGGATAAAAAATAAGTGGCTGCGAAGGTAAGAATAGCACCACAATGCATGTTTAACATCCTAAAAAACTGAGCTGTACTGAATCATAGCTCCCCAGCTTCCACCACGAAAATGGACAAATGATTATTATCACTAATATTTATTCTTTATAGTTGCTCAGGGGAAATTTTTAAAAAGTGTCCATCAACATATAAATGCATAAAAAAATAGAATATTATTCATCCTTAAAAAAGAAGAAAATCCATTTGCAACAACATGGGTGAACCTGGAGGACATTATGCTGCATGAAATAAGCCAGACGCAGAGAGACAAATACTACATGATTCCACTTACATGAGGAATATATAATAGTCAAATTCACAGAGCAGAGAATAGAATGGTGTTTGCCAGGGGAGAGGAAAACCGGGAGCTGTTTTTCATGAGTTTAAAGTTTCAGTATGCTAGATCAGTGATTCTCAACCGGTGTGCTGCGAGAATTCTTAAAACATGCAATAGCTGACTATTTAGTCAGGGGTGCTGACCTCTTTTCCCTTAGGCTGTCAAATTTTAAAAGGACAGCAGCCAACACAACAGCCGTCCAGTCTGAATAAACCAAAATACCTATTTTATTTTGTCAGAGAAGCAAAAAATATAGCATTTTTTTGTTGTTCCATAGAATTTTAGTAATTACTTTATGTGTGCCGTGAGATGAAAACGTTGAAAATCGCTGTGCTAGATGAATGAGTGCTTGAGACCTGCTGTACAACAATAGAGTTGACCTATAGTTAGCAATAGAGTACCATGCACTTCAAAGTTTGTTTAGAGAGTAGATCTCATGATAAGTATTCTTAACACACACACCACACAAAGAAACAAACACAAAAGGGACACAAGGAAACTTTGAGAGGTGTCCAGTATATCTATTACTTTGATTGTGGTGAAGGTGTCACAGGTGTTTGCATATCCCCAAATTCATCAAATTGTACACATTAAATATGTGCAGGTCTTTGTCTACAAACTATTCTCAATAAAGCTGTTTAAAAAGCAAATAAACATATCCACGTCCTACCCATTTTCTAATATTATCAGACAATCAGTTTGCTGAACAGAAATTCATAACATGCCACAATCTGAACAAAACATAGTCATGGATTGTCAAAAGAGGTTAGCATAGAGGAGACAGATGATCCATACAATTTGTGTTAATCAATGTCAAAATTTTCTAATTTTGAGCATAGTGGATTATTAAAGAGAAAATAAATACATACATACATAAATGAGACTTTAGTGGAATAAGGTTCCATCCGTCACTTATATTTGATTATTTGTAGGTCTTCCTATTTGAAGATGAGTTAAGGAAAATTTTTGCAAACCAACATGGTCAACAGCATCCATTAAACAGGTCCACTCTCACTCAGCAATCCCAAGTGGCTTCAGGATGTGAGCCCCATTAATGCATGTGACATTGCAAGACTAGAAATAAAGTTACTGGGGTTCAGGGTGGAGAGCAGCTCTGCTTCACATATTTCCACGGAAGTCAGTGCCCTTCAAAATATGGGGACAGAGAGTTAAAATGATCTTATTTACAGAAGTGAATGTTATCACTTCAGTCACAGAAGATACTGTGCAGCTTTTACGCTGATTCATCAGTTCACAGTGAAACAAGCTAGCAGGAGAGCCAAGAACCACTTTACATTCACTTGGTATGTCCTCAGGCTCTAACTTTTCTTAATTCAAATGATATTTTGATATAATAAGGTTGCAACTGGTTAATAAGGCTTAATAGGGCTACAATTCAATGTACACTAGGCTATATATGATAATAGCCTGGCTGGTTACTCCTAAATCATAGGGTTTTTTTCTTACTGTTTATTTGTTTTGATTTATAACTTTATTGAGGTACAATTAATCTAAATAAACTGTCCATATTTAAAGTGTGCTATATGGGGAGATTAAAGATGATGGCAGACTGAGTGGAAGTTACACTGACATTCTCCCAGGACCAAACTGGAATTACAGCTAAAATTTTTTAAAAAACATCCTGAATAATCAACTGCAACTGAAGACGAGCTGGAGAGCACCCTCATAACCAAGGAGGAAAAATGGAGACCGCATAGAGACTGGTAGGAAGTGTGTAGGGAGAGCTGGCTGGGCTTCCACAGGCAGCAGCTGAAGGTCCGGAGGGATAGCTCAGCGGTGGGGGTTTACCACTGAGGACTCTGGGGCCTAAACTCCAGGCTGGGCTGCCCAGTCAAGAGCACCAGGACTGAGAAAGGTGCCACATAAATCTGGCTGTGAAAGACCACCAGGTTTCTCTCTGCCAGGGAGAGACAGCTGGAAATGCAGGCACCCTCCTAAAGAGCCAATGCACAAAGTTTCATGTGCAGCCATTCACATTGGGCTCCAGCAGAGGGAGGGCAGAGTAGACTGGAGCTGTGTGAGGAGAATCTAGGCTTGTAGGCTCTGGAGATAGAGCTCAGAGGGCACCCCTCTGGATTCCTGTGCTGAGTCATTCACCCATACTGCAGAGGACGTCTTTCACAGGCAGACATTTACCTTCCAAGCAGCTTTTGCCTGAGGGGAAAGCAATTGCCCCATTCTGCTGGGAAGCCCCTAGCCCTACCCCAAGGAGTTTCTACAACCTGAGGCCCCTTAAGAGACTGATAACAATCAGCTGCCCTACCCTGTGGAGCTTCTACAACCTGAGGCTCATAAAGAGAATCAAATTAATCCACCTGCAGGCATAGGCAGGCCTCAGAGTGCTTTGAGTCTTTGCCTGACCTGCTTCTGGACCCAGGCCTTGGAAAATCAGACTTTGGTGTACATCTTGGTCCTGTCCAAATGCACCCAGCCCCAACAGAGAGGACCTCAAGCCTGGGGTTGTTGATAGCTCCAAACAGGGTACTCAAGGCCAGTCACAAACTACGTCTGACACTGCCCTGCCCCAGAGACCATCCAAAAAGACTGAGAGTCCTAGCAGGCCTACCTAATTCCTAAAAACAAACCTAAATAGGCAGCCAAAATGGGGAGACAAAAAAATAAGCCCCAAATGAAAGAACAAGAGAAGTCTCCAGAAAAAGAGCTAAATGAAATGGAGAAAAGCAATCTATCAGATATAGAGTTCAGAATATTGATTGTAAGGATGTTCAACAGCATGAAAAAAGATATGGAAACTATGAAAAATGACCAATCAGAACTGAAGAATGACGTAGCAGAAATAAAGAATACATTGGAAGGAATAAACAGCAGATTAGAGGAAGCTGAGGATCAGTTCAGTGAATTAGAAGACAGGGTAGGAAATATCACTCAATCAGAGATCCAAAAAGAAAAAACAATTGAAAAACAGGAGGACAGTCTAAGGGAGCTGTGGGACAACATGAAACGTAACAATATTTGCATCATAGGAGTGCCAGAAGAGGTCAAAAGTAAGCAAGGGTTAGAGAACCTGTTTGAAGAAATAATGGCAGAAAACTTCCCTAACCTGGTCAAGGAAAATGTCACACAAGTTCAGGAGGCACAGAGAGTCCCAAGCAAGAAGAATCCAAAGATACCCACTCCCAGACACATCAAGGTAATGCAAAACAGGGATCTGAAACCAAGACTACTCTATCCAGCAAGGCTATTCATTCAAAATAGATGGTGAAATAAAGAGCTTCCCCCCCAAAAAAGGCTAAAGGAGTTTATCACCACTAAACCAGTATTGCAGGAAATGTTAAAGGGATTGCTACAATTAGAAGTAGAAATAGAGAGAGAAACATAGGCATAATGAATTAAAATGGCAATAAGTAAGGACCTATCAATAATTACCTTAAGGACTGACTTTAAAGGAGAGATCAACAGCAATACAGTCATAGTCATGGACTTTAACACCCCACTGACTTCACTGGATAGCTCTTCCAGACAAAAAGTCAACACAGAAACTGTGACTCTAAATGGCACACTAGATCAGATGGATTTAACAGATATTTACAGAACATTTCACCCCAAAGCTACAGAATATACATTCCTCTCAAGTGCACATGGGTCATTTTCAAAGATAGACCACATGTTAGTACACAAAACCAGTCTCTACAAGTTCAGGAAGATTAAAATCATATCAAGCATCTCAGGTCACAATGGCATGAAATTAGAAATCAACTACAGTAAAAACAATCAAAAACATTCAAACACATGGAGGCTAAATAGCATGTTATTAAACACTGAATGGGTTACCAATAAGATCAAGAAAGAAATCAAAAACTTCCTGGAAACAAATGAAAATGAGCACAAAACAACCCAAAATCAGTGGGACAGAGTAAAAGCAGTCCTAAGAGGGAAGTTCATGGAACTACAGGCCTACTTCAAAAAGCAAGAAAAATTTTTAGTAAACTATCTAACCTTACAACTTAAAGAATTAGAAAGCTCCCCTGTGAAACTGTCCAGACCAGGGCTTTTGTACTCTGGGAGATTTTTTATTACTGTTTCTATTTCATAAGTTGTTATTAGCCTATTCAGGTTTTCTGATTCTTCCTCATTCAGTTTTTCATGATCTCACTTAAAGGTGGAATCTAATAAACAAAATAGACTGAGGAACAAAATAGATCCAGAGACATAGAAGCTTGGAACAGACTGATGAATCTCAGTAGGAAGGCAGGGGTGGTGGAGTGGGTGGGGAGAGATTAATCAAAGAACTTATATGCATAACCCATGGACACAGACCATAGTGTGGTGAAGGCCTGGGAGGGAGGCAGATGCGAGATGGAGGGAATCAATTGGGAAAATAAGGGGAATATCTGCAACACTTTCAACAATAAAGATAAATTTTTAAAAATAATAATAATAAAGTGTGCTATATGATGTTTTGACATAGTAAACTCCTATGAAGCCAACAGTACAGTCAAGTTAATGAACCTTTTTATAACCACTACAAATCTCACTTACATCTTCACACACTATCATTCATTATCATGTTTTTTTCTGCCTGTTTCCACTACATAGCAAATAATTTACTTTTTAGAATCTAGTTCATTGTGACACAACGGATAGTCATCGTTTACTCTTTTAAATTGTGATTGATGCTTGTACATTTTTATAGGTATCAGAAAAGGGTTTTCTCTTATGCAGAAAATAGCCTCCAACATGAATGAGTCTCTTTATGTATTTCAGGTGGGCTAGGATAACAAGAGAACTGGCCACTCAGTACAGGGGTAAAACATTCAAAATGGAGAGGAGAGGAGCAGTGTAGGGAGATGGTACCACTGCTGTGTAAGGAAACTGCATAGGGGAAAAATCAAAAACATCTGATATGCTATGGCAGCAGAGTCTATTATCATACCATAAAAAGGGCAAATAGTTTAAAATATAACAGGTACTGGTGAAGGCCCAAACAAAAGGGGGGGGGGGAATGAAGGGAGAAAGGGGGAGGAAAAGAAGGAAGAAGGGGAAAAGAGTGAAAAGGAGAGAATGAAGCTATTAAGAGTAACACAGAGGGAAAAAGACAAATAGAAAGCACTGCAGTGGAACTTTTGGCTGAAAGATGGCTATAGAGTGACTTTTGTGGAAAAGAAACCAAAGAAGGCTGTGAAATGGGTATCTACAAACGTACAGTGTGTGCTGCTGTGGCTGGGTAAAGAGCATTAGAAACCGGAAAGTGACTCCAACTTGTAGTAATGATTCTAGCGATGTCAGCTCTTGGTTCTTGAGCTCAGCAAGAAAGAATTCAGAGCCAAGAACTCTAACCCAAGAGGAAGTTTATTTAGCATGCAAGGCAAAAGTACACTCGAACGGAAGATTCAAGCAGGCTGCTCAGAGAGCTACCTTGGCCTTTTAGAATGAAAGTCACAGGAGCAGAAGAAGTGAGCCAGCTGGGCTGAGGGGACTCAGTAAACAAGTTACAAAGGCAAGAGAAGGTCCCTTGGAGACAGTTCTGGGGGTTCGCCCAGGACGAGCTTCCACTGCTTATTGCTCCCTTGGTTGCAAGTCTTGTGGGGACTCTTATTGTTTAGGAGAAAGAAAGTAGATACACACCTGAAGAAAGAAGGCACAGGCATGCTCTAGAGAGAGAGTATGCACTGAGTCCTTTGTCTTAAGGGTTTTTATCTGTTTTCTAAGGGCAGGTATTTTAAGGGAGGTCTTAGGGCAGGATCTCAATAGACTATTCATCAGCTTTCCGGGTGTGTTCTTTAATATGTTGATTTATCAAAATGAGGGTATAAGGTCAGGGTCATGGTCTTTACTGATTGCTTGGAGTAGAGGGGGGTCATTGGTCATTGCATCTGGTCCTGATGCCATCCATGGTGTTGCTTCTTCTGGTTTTCATCAGGCTGCTTTTCTGGGCCTGGAGCAGAAACACAACTGAGGCCTAGATTTCATCTCTAGTTTGACCAAAATTCTGTCTCTCTGGTCAATAGACCCAAGGCTTTGTTCCTAAGATTATTTGATCAGAATCTCATTCTCCTGAGGGCTTAATGCTTAAGGGAGTGGTCGTGCAAGGGAGAGGGATGCAGGTGAGTCAGAGTGCTGGCTGGGGCCAGTTTGAATCAGCTATGTGTCTCTGTTTCCCCATTCCACTTGCCAAGGAATTTTCCTAACTTCTTACTATCCTGTCTTAATAAGATTCCTCCAGCACTGCTGCCCAGCCTCAGGGCTGGAGGCAGAGAGAAACTTGCCCTACTCAGGAAAAGGGAGCTATTTTTGTCAAGTTAAATGAGCCTAAACCTGCAGCGCTGAACTGGCAAATGAATATTGTTAATTGGTGCAGTTTCTTCAGTGCAGGAAAGAGTTTCCAATCTGACTAGTTATTCTTCTGCCACACATATGGCGACTTATTAATAAAAATAAAATGAAGTTTTGGAATCCTAGTTAACAATGAGCTAATAGTGCAGAGCCCCCTTTCACTTCCCTAGAAAAAGAGCCCTACAGTAGTGATGCCACTAAGACATCCTCTCCAGCCATTCTTTATGTGGAAACAATTTAAATGGTGATTTTTCCCCCTAGAAACTTTTATATTTAAATGTCAAATCAAGCTGCTCTGATTGCCTAATTGGGATTCTCCCTTCAGCAACAGGCTTTTCAAGGAGTTTCTGATGTAAAGTAACCAGGAAACTCTACTAGGTGCATATTATTCTGAAAAGCAAGGAGAAAAAAACCAGAGAGAAGAAATAGTCCCCTTTTAAAAAATAACAACTTTAGCCCTAGCTGGTTTTGCTCAGTGGTTAGTGTTAGCCCTCAGACTGAAGTGCCTCAGGTTCAATTCTGGTCATGTGCAAGAGGCAACCAATCAATGTGTCTCTCTCACATCGATGTTTCTCTCTTCCACTCTCTCTGAAAAACAGTGGAAAAAATATCCTCAGGAAAGGATTAAAATATATATATATATATATATATATATATATATATATATATATATATACTTTATTTATTTTATAGTTTAATGAATTTGACTCCCACATAACTCCAATAAGTTGCATTGTTTCAATTATCAGTAACCCCTTCCAAAATCCCAGTCTTACATAACCACTGATTTGTCTTCTGTAGGGATAGATTAGTATTGCCTTTTTTATAATTTTATATAAATGAATTTATATCATGGCTTTAAAAAACAACAACTCAGTTTATTGGTTTTGAACTTTAGTCCATGTTGTATGAATAGCAGTAGTTTATTCCTTTTCATTGCTGCATACTATTCTATTATATGAATATACCACTATGTGTTTATCCAGGAACATCTGAGTTATTTTCTGTTTGAGGCTATTATAAATAAAGCTACTACAAATATTAGCATCCAAGTATTTTTGTGGACATATATTCACATTACTCTTGTGTAAGTATCTAGAGATGGAGTTGCTGTGTCATATAGTAGGTATATTTTGAACTTTTTAAGAAACTACCAACTGTTTTCCAATCAGGCTGAACTGCTTCATGTTCCCATCAGTAATGATCACTCCAAACCAGAGTCAGGAATGGGTATAAAGTTATGTATCTCATTATGGCTTAAATTACACTTTCCTAATGACTAAGAATGTTGAATATTTTTTAATGTATATATTCAATAAGTTCTTTTGTAAAATGTTTAATAAAATCTATTGCCTATTTTTACTTTTTATTTTATCCTGACAAAAACATTTTTTTTTATTTTTTGACTAAAAATATGTTGTATTATTAACGATCAAAGTCAAGAACTTGAATAATGTGCCATAAGCATAACGTTGAATTACAAACATTGTCACTTAGTGTTTATACGTTTACCTGTAGGCCTTAATATTATTTAAAATTATACATTATGGGGAAACTATTATAAAATAAAGATACATGGAACATTGCTTTATTTATTTTTTAAACTTCTAAAAAATTTATTATTAATATTTTTAATATATTTTTATTGATTTCAGAGAGAGGAAGGGAAAGGGGGAGAGAGAGATAGAAACATCAATGATGAGAGAGTCGGCATTGATTGGCTGCCTTCTTCACGCACCTTGCTGGGGATCCGGCCCAAAACCTGGGCATGTGCCCTCACCCGGAATTGAACTTTGATCTCCTGGATCATAGGTCAATGCTCAACCACTGAGCCATGCTGGCCGGGCCATTATTATTTTTTTTTTTATCTTTACTGTTGAAAATATTACAGATGCCCCCTTTTATTCCTGTTGAGCCCTCCTACCCCTCACACACCCACCACCCCAGACCTTCACCACACTATTGTCTGTGTCCACGGGTTATGCATATATGCATTTAAAGTCTTTGGTTAATCTCTCCCCACCCACCCTCCTACCCCTGCCTTCCCTCTGAGATTCATCAGTCTGTTCCATGCTTCTATTGCCCATTTTTTAAAGTTAAGGTCATTTTTCTTCTTATTCTTGATTTGTAAGAGTTCTTTATATATGTATTCTTGATACAAATCCCTTGTCAGATAGATGTACTGTGAATATTTTTCTTCAGTCTATGAATTGCCTTTTTATTATCTTAATGGTGCCTTTCAAGCAACTAAATTTTAAATTTTAATGAAATTCAACTTCCCGTTTTTTATAGTTTGTGTTTTGTGCTTAATTTATAATTCTGAAGAATTTCTTCTGTTTTTTGCAAGAAGTTTTACAGTTTCAGCTTTTAAACATAGATCTAGCCTCTATTTTGACTAAATTTTTGCATGTGGCATGAGAAACAGATTGAGGTTTCTTTTTTTATTTAATATGTGTCTATTGAGTTAGTTGAGGAATATTTGTTGAAAAGACTATCTTAATGGAATTATCTTGCCATCTTTATAAACAATCAATACTTATGTAGCCTATTTTTTAACTTCCTGTTCTAGTCTATTGATATATATATATAGAGAGAGAGATGCAAATGCTGCATTATCTTGGTGGTACTGTTACTTCATAGTGTTGAGATCAGCTAGTTTTCCTATTGATCAATGTGCTGACATAAAAATTTTAAAAAAGAAAGAAATCAGATAGATAGAAGTCCTGAAACTTGATTTTTTTTCTCAAAATTATTTTGACTATTCTATGTCTGTAGCATTTCTATTTAAAGTTTATCAACTTGTCAATTTCTACAAAAAGAGCTTGCTGGGATTTTGATTACCATAGCATTCAATTTATACAACAATTGGATAGAATTGACTTTTATTTTATTGTAGTGAAAAGTCTTAACATGAACTCTACCCTCTTAAAATTTAAGTGTTCCATGCAGTATTATTTACTGATAGGCATAATGAAAATTAATACCTTAACATATTGTTTTCCAATCCATTAACATGGTATATGTCTATATTTATATCTTCTTTAATTTCTCTCAATGCATTTTTTTACTTTTTAGAGTACAGATCTTGCACATATTTTGTAAATTTATTCCTAAGTTGCTTATGTTTTTAGATGACATATTAAATGGTGTGGTTTTATAAAATTTGACTTTCCAATAGTTATTTTTAGGATATAGAAGTATAACTGATTTCTTATATTGACTTTGAAACCTATTGATACCATTGTAATTAACTAGTTATTAATAACAGGAAAGGAGGAAAGAGAAGAACAAATATAAGCATGTCTTTTGGGAAGCTTCACCAGGAAGCTAAAGCTTTACACTCCCCAGGGAGCCACTGGTCTATTCCTCACAGATGGCTGGGGAAGAGACTAGACAAGGAGGAGAAGAGACGCATGCCCAGTAAAGTTGGGGTGACACAGGGAAGGAGCTTGTCTGTTGGTCACACCTAGGAATAAGTCAGAGTGGGTGTGGCCACTGCAAGGGTACAAAATTTGGGATATTTAATCCCCTAAACAAAGGAGTTTCCTCTCTTGTTGTGTTGCACTTGACTCCTGGCTTGTGGGGCTCTCCTGCTCCTGCTTCCTGGCATTTGTCCACATAGTCCATGGCCATGTGGGCCCCCACACACAGTGGACCAATGGACTGTAACTAGCCTGATGCTGACCTGGGCCGGGCTGCAACAACATGGAACAGAAACTCTGGACACTGGCTTTGCTTTTAGCTTTACTGAAACCCCAGCTACACTTCTATGACTGGAATGGAACTTTGGAAACCCAGGCATCTAATTCCACGCAAATAAAAATCACTCATCTTCCTATGCAAGTTTCAGAAAAATTATTTTTCTCTAGGTATCATAAGGACCCCACCCCCAGTACCCAGTGGGGAATGAGACCCTCTAATTTCTCAGATAACACTATGACTTTGCCAAATTTATTAGTTCTAGTAGCTTTTTTGTAATTTTCTTATGATGTTCTACATACATATGTAATCATGTAGCATGCAGAGAGAGACAGTTTTGTTCCTTAATCCATAAGCATTATATGTACTTATTTTAATCTTATTGCATTGGCTATGACTTTGAGTACAGCATTGAACAGAAGTGGTGACAGTGGCATCTTTGTTTCCTCATCTTGTTTTTTCACCATTAAGTATAATCACAGCTACAGGTTTTCGGAAGCTATCTTTTCCCCTATTAAGGAATTTACCTTCTCTTCTTAGTTTCCTGAAACTTTCTATGACAATGAGTGTTAAATTTTGTCAGATGATTTTCTACATCCATTGAGATAATCATGATAATCACATGCATTTTATTCTTTATTTTTTTAATAAGGGAAATTACATTGATTTTGAAACCTTAAATAAACCTCTCAATCCTTGAACAAACCTCATTTGGTTATGATATATTATCCTTTTTTTATACTCCTGCATTCTATTTGCTAATATTTTGTTAAGAAATTTTGTATCTATGTAATGAGAGATATTAGTCTGTAATTTACTTTTCTTATACAATATTTATCTGTTTTTGGAAAGGTTGACCTTATGAGACTGGTTGTATGTGTTCTCTCTATTTTCTAAGAGTGTGAGAAGAATTATCATTATTGCTTCTTTAAATGTATGATAGAATTCACCAGTGAATCCACCAGGGCCAGATATTTTTCCTCTGAATTTAATTTATTTTTCCCCCAAATTTAATGTTTTTAATAGATATGTGAATATTTGATTTTTGACATATTTTTCTCCAAATTACAAATGACATTTTACTGGTTCTTCCTGTGTCTAATAATTTTTTAGTGAAAGCAAGGCTTTGTGATTAGTATGACATTGAGAGCTAGATTCTTGAAGAATACCAAATTTACTTGAGGATCAGCTTAATTTTTTTTTTGAAGCTTAATTTAAAACTATGTTAGAACAAATCTAGTGTTACCCTTACTTTGGGAATAGTTTCACTCTACCACTAAATTGTGATCTTCAGGGGACTCTACTGAATACTCATTTCATTCTAGCTGGTTGAAAGCTGAATATCTCCCAGCCCTGTGTGAACTGTGGAATTGTTTAGTATACAAATACCTTATCATTTTTTTTCTCAATCTCATAAAATTTTACTCTTTGCGTGTGCAATTTAGTATCCTACAATGCTAAAGTGATCTCGTGCACATATGTGGAAGTCATTTTCTGCATAGTCTTCTCTCTGGTACTTCCCACTGTAAATTTCATTCCTCTCAGTGGCCACAGACTCTAATCTCTGTTTCCTCAACTCAGTGAGACCATGATCTCAAGTTTCTCCTGCATGAACTGCTGCTCAGCAAATGCTTCCAGGCAGAAAGCCAGGGTGAAGGTAGAGCTCACTTTCTTTGTTTCCCTTCTCACAAGGATATCAGTCCTACATTGCTTTTTGTCTAATGTCTCAAAACAATTTTCTAGTTGTTTATGGCAGGACAGCCAGTCTGGTGCCAGTTACTCCATCATGGCTTCAGTGAAACATCTCGTTTAAAAATATAAGATGTAAAAAGTTACATCATTGAGGATAGTACTGATATAGTCCAACTGTAATTCCTTGTGCACCACAGAACTAAAGTTGGTTTTGTCCTACAATTTTATGGAACCACAAATGGAACTATAATAATGCCTCTTTTTCCTTTTAAAATTCCCCAAAATGTGGATAATGAAATTAGGTCTACCCACTTTAATGAAAGTTAAAGATACTTACTTGTATTGGAAATCTGCACTTAGAGAGTTTTTTTACTTTATTAAGCAATTTTTTTCTGTCATAAAGTGAGATTCTCACTACGGCTAGATTACATTGTTCTATTTTATAATGGACAGGGGGTGTCTAATCACTAAAATATAGTTTAAAAGAATTTTCTGGCCCCGCCGGGTGTGGCTCAGCAGTTGAGCATCAACCTAGGATCCAGGAGATCGTGGTTCGATTCCCGGTCAGGGCACATGCGGGGTTATGGGCTCGGTCCCCAGTTGGGGGCATGCAGGAGGCAAGCTATCAATGACTCTCTCATCATTGATGTTTCAACTCTCTCTCCCTCTCCTTTCCTCTCTCTGAAATCAATAAAGATACATTTAAAAAAAAAGAATTCTCTGTATTTTTTATTTTTCTTTTCTATTTAATTAATCTTTAATGAATATTTTCAAGTCCAACTCAAGTCCATTTCTCCAGGGAGTCTTACCAAATTATTTTATTCCTGTTTAAATAATGATAAAGCTAAACAAATGCCAGAAAAGGACCATAAAATACAGAGCCTTGAAGTATATGGAAATTTCTCTTTCCACTGACAGTTTTAAGGTAAGACATTCAAGTTAAATGGGGAAGCTCCTTCCAACATTCCTCTCAAGTGATTGTGCTTTCATCCTTCAGATGCATCCCTTACGCGGTCAGAGCTGGGTTTCTGCCGCTTCTGTTCCAGATCAGCCAGGTGTAGGGGAGATGATTTGGTGGAGGAGAGCACAGCCATAGGGCTTAAATCCAAATCTCAGACTTTTTATTGGTGAGAACTTAGTCACGTGGCCAAACCTAACCCCAAGAGAGGCGCGAACATGTAATCCAGCTGGGTAGCTGTGGTGTAGCTACATTGACATATAAGAAGGGGAGTGTGGGCTTTGGTAGAGAGTTAGCAGTGTCCTCATTTCATTCTCCCCTCTCAGGACTCAACCTCAAGTTCAGATCCAGCAGAGCAGTCTATTAGTCAGATGAGTCAGAGGGGATGTCCCGCTCAAAGTGAAGGGTTCATTTAATAAACCTTTTGTTCAAATCAAGGTTGGTCAGTCTGACTCTTGCTTGGTGGTTTTCATTACTCTTTTATGTGAAGTTGCATGTTCATTGGATCTACTACTGAGAGTCTCTCCAGTCCAATTTTCATTTAGTGCACATTTAAAATAGACAATAGAGATATGTGATGTTAGTCACTCATCATTCCTATAGATTTGGGGGACAGACAGACCAGGTTCAGATCTTGGTGTCTTTTAAATTTCCAAGCTTTGTGACTTTGGGTGAGTTACCTAACTTCTCTGAACCTCAGTTTTTTAATAAGGGTAACAATATTTATCTTTCAAATTATGGTAAAGATCAAATGAAGTAACATTTGTAAAGACGTAACAGAGTGCCTGAGCACACAGTTGGAGCCCCATAAATTAGGGAGAAGTCGATGTAAATATATAGATATAGATACAGATGTAGATACAGATACAGATATAGATTTAGATATAGGTAAATGATAGATAGATGATAGATAGATAGATGATAGATAGATATAGATGATAGATAGATAGATAGATAGATAGATAGATAGATAGATAGATAGATAGATAGATGATAGATAGATGATAGATAGATAGATAGATAGATAGATAGATAGATAGATAGATGATAGATAGATAGATGATAGATAGATAGATAGATAGATAGATAGATAGATAGATAGATAGATAGATAGATAGATGATAGATAGATAGATAGAGATAGAGATTAGATATAGATACAGATATAGATATAGACATAGATATAAACAGGTATATAGATATCTATCTATAAAGAGAGGAGAATAGTGAGAGAGTGAGAGAACAGGAGAATACTGGTGCTTGTATACATACATCTATACTTTACTCTCACTTTCTTACTCTTTCACTGTTGTTTCTACAGAATATTCAGCAGTTAACAAATGTTTACCTAAGAGATACTGATCTACAGTTTACTCTTTCCTACCACATAGAAACCTAGTGTGTTTGCCATCTACCTGTACTATAGAACCAATAAAAAAAACATATTTCCTTTCTGGAGACATAGCTCATTGCTTGAAGTACAAGTCCAGTGTTGCAAGGCTTGAAGTGTGAGCTTGCACCACTGCTGGTCACTACTGCAAATTGCCACTGTGAAGAAATGTGCACAGTACCTTCTCATCTGTGACATATTCTCACTTGTATTACCTAAGGATGGGGGCTCTTGCTAATGATCACCACTGAACCAAAGACTAAAATAATGGAGCATGCATTTAAGCAGTAAAAATAACCTGTGTGTAAATTAAGTCAACAGGTACAGAAGCACTGCAAATAATAACATGTAGCGTTATAGATAGCTAAATCTGCACAGCCGATTGTTTCCTTCACCACCTGAAGTTTTCAGGAACACAGCAAATGATAAGGGAAAGAAACTCATCTTCCTTAATTTTGAAAGATGTTCTACTATCCACCTCTCTATCTATCCATATATCTTTATTTTATAATAGTTTCCCCATAATGTATAATTTTAAATAATATTAAGGCCTACAGGTAAACGTATAAACACTAAGTGACAATGTTTGTAATTGAACATTATGCTTATGGCACATTATCCAAGTTCTTGACTTTGATCGTTAATAATAAAACATATTTTTAGTCAAAAAATTTAAAAAAAAATGTTTTTGTCAGGATAAAATAAAAAGTAAAAAAATGGGCAATAGATTTTATTAAACATTGTACAAAAGAACTTAATGAATACATACATTAAAAAATATTCAACATTCCTAGTCATTAGGAAAGTGTAATTAAAGCCATAATGAGATACATAACTTTATACCCATTCCTGAATCTGGTTTGGAGCAATCATTACTGATGAGAACATGAAGCAGTTCAGCCTGACTGGAAAACAGTTGGTAGTTTCTTAAAAAGTTAAAAATATACCTACTATATGACACAGCAACTCCATCTCTAGGTACATCAGAATCCCCTGGGATCATTGATAAAGTGCTGATTCCGGGACCCCACTGAGCAGAATCCCTGAAAGTGGGTTCTAAAGGTTTGCATTCTTAACGCTCCCTTGGTGATGCTGTGGCGCCTTAGGGCTACTGACCTAGACATTGGGTTACATGAGAGCAGCCGCGGCAGTGATTGTATGTGACTCACACGCTCAGCTCCAGCACACCTTACGGCGAGAGGCTACCAGACAGCCTGGCTGCTTGGGAGCCTGAAGGACAGCAGCTCTGTGCTCTGACTGCAGCCCCTGTTTAACAAGGTAACAAGGTGCTATGTCTTTGTGCGCTGGTGGGGGGTTCTATTGTCTTGTATAGTCCCCCCTTACGTGTATAGTTGGAGAGATTAAAAATAGACCCCACCTGCACAGAACATCCCCTGATGGAGCTGCTCTCTTCTTTCTGATGCTAGATCCAGGGACACTGCTCCAGAAACATTTGTTTTCAATTACTCCTTTTTTTTTTTTTTTTTTATAATATATCTTTATTGATTTCAGAGAGAGGAAGGCAGAAGGAGAGAGATGGAAACATCAGTGATGAGAGAGTCATTGAGCAGCTGCCTCCAGCACTCTCCCCACTGGGGATCGAGCCCACAACCCGGGCACATGCCCTGACTGGGAACCAAACCACGATCTGCTGGATCATAGACGCTCAACCACTGAACCACATCAACCAGGCTGTTTTCAATTACTCTTGCTGGAAAGTGAAACATGGGTTCAAACAGCAGTGTGACCTCTTTTTTTATTAAAAGATCATGTGAGGGGGAAAAAAACAGAACTGCAATTTTGGTCACACCTGTTGACATTATATATAAAGTAATTAAGAAAATTTCCAAATACTGCATATATTTTGACAAATTTAGTTTTCTGTTCCTATAGGACATAGTTTACTAACTTATATTTAGAGCTTAATAATTATTCATAAAATTAATTCATTGTTGGGCTTACAAATAATTTGATCTAGAAACAACAAGCTAAGAATCATCTTGGTATTTATTCAATTTCAAGATGTTCAGAAAATCATGCAAATCAGTGATTCTAAACCTAATGTGTACACAGGAATCATCTAGAGAACTAGTATATAATAGTATCTAACAGTGTTTTGAATCCCAGTCCTGCCAATTATTAGCAGGAGGCCCTCAAAAGCTACTTAACTTCTCTGTGCTTCAATTTCTCCATTTGTTAAATGAGCATACTAATAGTATATACCTCATAACATTGATCTAACGTTTAAATTATTTAACATATATAAAGTTTGGAAACTTATCTGTCAAACAACAAACACTCAATATGTACTATTAGTCAATAAAGATTACTGGACTGCACTTTCAAAATCTTGAAAAATTTTATCCAAAGTATATCCTGGGAATCTACATTTTAAATAATTATTTATAATGATTCTGATGTCAGTGACACATGGGCTAGTTTAAAAGGCAGTAATCTAAGCTAGAGGTCTTAAGCACGGTGGCAAGCAAGCGGATAAGATAATCCATTGGAACTTAGGAGGAAATGTTGATATTCCATTTCCCTAAAGCTAAGAAATTGTTCTAATTATTTTTGAAATACTGGTTGATACCGAGGCCCTGTATGGTTTGGATACCACACAGGGTGCTTGAGGAATCTTTTATCAGGGGGCATGGGAGCCCCAAAAGATAAGGGGTGATGGTGGGCCCTCAGTGACAAAGTGCTGAGAGGCATTGCAATATATATTCATGCTGGATGAAATGAATTCCTAGATTACATTTCATAGTTTTAAATTAGATGTATTCCTACAAAATGAACAACTGACTTGAAAAGATTTTGCTAGGAAATCATGTGTCAATGATAATGCCAGCAATTCAGCGAAAGGGAAGAGTAAGAAAAGGCAAAGTCACCATTCGCCTTGGTTCTTACACAGTCCTTCTGCCAACTGCATCTCCAATAAAAGCAATGTCCATACAATCAGTCAAACAAAAATGAAGCCCCCGAAAGTGCATTTATCAAAAAAAACTATTTGAAATATGAATTACCTCTGCTCTTATTACTGATTATTTCACCCCAAGTATATATTATGCCTTGATATGTTAAGGAATGTTACCAGTGCATTTTAAAAGTTTGGAGATAATTAGAACAAATTTTAAGTTTCTTTTTGTCAATTAGTAAATTCACATGTATAGAGATTAACAACAAAAGTAAGAAGTTGTCTTTCTTTTAAGATGTGTTTATTGGTGTTAGTGAGAGAGGAAGGGAAGGGGGAGAGAGAGAAAAAAAACCCATCAATGTGAGAACACTGATCAGCTGCTCCTGCACGCCCCCTGCTGGGGACTGATCCCGTAGCCAGGGCATGTGCCCTGACCGGGAATCAATCAGCAACCCTTTAGTGCACCAGGTGGTGCTCAGCCAGCTGAGCCACACCAGCCAGGGCAAAAGTTGTCTTTTGAAGTTGGGGGTAAATGATCATAGCAATACAAATAGAGTGGAGAAGTATAGTATGCAATCTAAAAAGATTCTGTGTCTTTTAGACTCAATGGCTTCCTGGCGCATAAAATTGAAGCCAATTATTCAGCCTAAGCCAATTGAGATCAGCTTCCCCTTTTGGTTTGTCCTTAAGATGCTTATATAATAAAGCTGCTTAATGAGAGATGTGAGTACAGTTTCTGTGGACAGAGGTTTGTTTCCTCTTAACTTTGGGAAATGACTCAACAAAAGCAAATATGCGGGGTACAGAGGCATTAAGCAGATAAGATTGCTGTGGCTAATGCCTCACTGCAGACCGAAGAGGACTTCCGCAGACCAATTGGTTTTGGGAGGCCTTTACTGTGCTGCGTTTACTCTGTGTAATTATGCCTGAGAGTCACCGTTTCACTTTAACATAATAGACACTTATTGTCAAACAAACACACGCCTTCAGTTTAATACTGTGTTAAGGAAGGAATCAAAGAGAATAACTTTTTAGGCTTTTTAGGGTAGAAAAAGTATTATGCACCCACACTGCTCAGAGCCCTAGGGAGCACATAGGTTACTTTGGATCTGAGCCTTGGTATTTGTATTTTATAACATTTACTAAAAACTCAAAAGCATGTGCTATATTCCTGAACTAAATAGATGCTGTGTATCTTCTGCTCTGTAGTGCTACTCTAACTACAGTAACCTGCCTATGAAAAATTAAATATTGGTTCTTGGGTATAATTATAGGCTCAAGCCTAAGGCAGCAGGGCTTAAAATTGAGTTGAATCGTATGAAATAATCATTTTTGGAAACCCAGAAATGGTCAAAAATCAGCTCTGTAGTTAAGTAATCCTGAAATCAGATTGGACCTGCCAACATTGGTGTATGGCCCTTCTCCAGGGCCGCCTGGCTCCAAAGCCAGCTCCTAAACTTTGTGAATGTTATACCTGCATTTATCACCCTCATAAATGTATTTTCTCCAAAACCCTGGGCTAAAATCCTCATGTGTTGAACTTAGTTGCATGAGAAATCTTTATAAAAAGAAGCTAAATGTGCTAACTTTTAATGCCTTTCAAATGCAATCTATTCATTTTCCAAAAATGATCTATGCCTGGCAAGGTCCAGAAATTTGTGAATTTAGAGAAATGAAATTGATATGTGAATGCAGAGACCACCACTTAGCCAAACAAATGTATTTTTTCCTTCAAGGTGGTCTTTGTGGGAGCCTATACACTGTTCTCAAGATGAGGAGATTGTTGGTAAAATGCGGTGGGGACCACTGTTGGCATTAGCCCGAGAAAGAGCTTATTAAAAGCATCTTCATTATCATATATTCACATCTCATGAATCTGTTTACCTTGAGGTGGTCAAATGAAAAACCAGCTCTATATGCACTGTATGCTCAATATATCTTAATAGTGATAAACACATCAAGAGTTATGACGACTTTGAAGTAGTTTAGAGGAAGGCTTTTTGGAGCTAAACAACTTTAGGCTGAATCCCGAAAGTGTTTACACATTTGTTTAGCAGGACAATTATGGTTGCAACTATTCACTAGTAAGTGGAAAGAAGAGTGAAATAAATAAACATTAAAAAATCATTATAAATGTGATTGGATTTTAACATTTGGTGTCTGTTCCATACTATTTTCTAATAAAATTCTTAAGTTCTGCTCTAAGATTTTATGGAAATTCTCTAAAATTTGAACAGGAAAGAGTGAAAGTGTCTGTGAATCTGTCATGTCAGTCCCACATGAGCTTTCTGTGAGCGAGGGTTTTTCTTTCCACGGGGACCTGCACAGCAGCACATCTGCCTACTCTGCCCAGCTCGCTTGCTGACAGGGCCAGAGCTGAGAAATAGAAGATGGACCGACAGATCCTCACCTCCTTTCCCTTCAGGATGTTACAACGCTCCATTCAGTCTGCGTGTCAGCTTCTGCTCTTCATGAGTCACCAAAAGCACAATTCACAGCCTCCCATCAACGGCAACTTGTCCTGGTGCCCTGGATTTGACCCAGGGGTACACTGTCATACACAGGAGCTGGCTCTTCTTTGGAGTGCTCCCTATCCACAACCACCTATTTTAGCCGATCTCCATGCAAATGACAATAGCGTGGCTTCATCTTCTAGGGACCCTCAAATTAAACCCAATCCTATTAGACTTTACGTGGCAGTTTCCATTGATCTAGAGAAGCTGATAAAGGTTCCTGATAAAACTTTGTTTCTATGGATTCTCTTGCATTCCTGACCTCACAGACTAGCGGTTCTTCAACGGCCTCTGTCCACACCACAGGGTCACCTGGCTATGGGAAACAAGAAAGACAGGATAAGAGCCGGTGGACCAAGATACGTGCCTAAACTCTCACCTCTTTTAATTATATAACATCAAGCATCATGACCTCACTTACTGAGGGGGAGTGTCTTCCACAGAGATGTTATCTGTTGGGTGTGTTAAAGCGAAAAAAGGCTAAGGATAATTGACACCAAGACCCCTGAGTTCAGAAGAAGCACAAAGACGCGAGGCTGCCTGGGAGGAGTGACAAGCGCAGGCACGATATTCTAAGAGTCGGGAGCTGGCAGCCCTCGACTGGAGCAGGGCTGCTCACCAGCTCCGGCAGGCCCCACGTGTATTCAGGACTGCTTGTCTCCAGAACCAGTTTTCGACTGATTCTGGTCAAATGAAAAAGACCCTTTCACATGGCTCAACACAGTGCTAAACTGTGCAGCCTGAGGTTTGTTCTGGTGTCCCCTCGGTGGCGCAGGCATCCCCCTCTTTACGCAGACCCTCTCTAAGGGCCCAGGTGTGGAAGAGGGGCCTCTGGCTGGATCCCCTGTTTTCATTGTCTTTGAACTCGGTTTCCTTTACCTGCATCCAAGTCTGCTGTTCTCCAATTAGGGATCTCCAATTAGGGTGGCGGTTTGGGGCATTATTTAGCTTCCATCCCCCCAGATCACAACTTAACCCTAAGGGATTCGCTGAAGGAGAAGTTTCAGTTAGAAGAGAAGAGCAGGGAGGATAACTTGGGATAGATTTAGAGTGATGGGGCCATCTTTCTTGGACCCCAGTTCTAACAATAGCCATGGGGCTGCCTGCCTCCTCTCGACGTGCCACAGCCTTTTCATAGGCTTTCTTTCAGTGATTATGAAACTGGAGACTGTATAACATTGTTTTCCAGGCCACACTCAAGACGTGTATATTTTTGCTATTCATTTTGCAGGGGCTTTAAATAGTGCACCTTGAGAGGCATTTCGAGATCAAGGAGTTTGCCTTTGAGGTAATTTCTCCTCTTCGTCAGCTTTGGGGCCATTCTTTGGCACAGGATGTATGCTGTTATGATATTGCAATATACTGGGATAAAAATAACTCATGATGTCAAACTCTGGCCCAGGAGTGCTGCCCTCAGGAGATAATCTGCCAGGAGGGAAGGCAGGATGACCAGGCCCAGAGAATCCGTGGAGACAAAAATAGAGTGCTAATGGCCTGCAGTGACATGGGAGAGAGTGGGAAGTGGACAGATATATTTATAAAGAAAAACAGCTCTGAGCATCTGCTCAGTCCCCATTCTCTTATTTTTCCCAGGTCTATTTCTGGCTTTATTTCCCACAGCACAAGGCAGCTCCTTAAAATAAAGAGCCTTGCTCCTGCCTGCCCTGGCTTCCAACCGGGCTCTGAAGGAGGCAGGTCATGAATGATGATTGTCTGTGTCTGGAGTTTTAATTGAAAAACATTCCCAGAAATGGAAAGACACAAGGAGGAAGTGATCTCATCGTCATTGATTTTCCCAACTTTCAGTTTTGGTTCTCGGTGGTGGAACTCGATACAGCAGCGTCCCTCAGTGGTTTCAGCCGGAGCTGCAGGGGGAAGCGGGCTGCCTGCAAAGGTCAGGGAGGCAGCATTGCAAACCTGTGTCCAAAAGGTTTAGGCTTCCCTCACCAGGGGAGCTGAGAGTAGCTTCTTCCTTCTGTGCATTATTCTAGGCCCACATTTTACAGTTTCTAATCCAGTTTCTAGAAACATGAGCTTCAGGTTTGTAACAGATGGAAAGGAAGAAGGTGAGGGAATTAAATACTGCACATGAATTTGGAACTTCTGCCCAGAAACAGAAAAACTAAAAGAAAATCCTGTTACCCTCCTCTCAGATAGGATTCTTGTGAGGCAGTTTATTTGGGAAGGTATATTAATATGATTAATTTGTGCTCATAGTGTGTGACTCTGCCTGCAAACACTTGTTAATCAATATAATCAATCACTTTAAAGATCTTAGAGTAAACTCATTAATCAAAATTCAAGCTTTCTCCTTTAAGAAAAACTTTCTATATACAAATCCAAACTCACAGAAGCAAGAGAGCATTGTGACTGCCTGTTGTGGAGGAAACTGAGAACAAAGTGCTCCAGATGAGTTTTCATATTTTACTTCATACCTTTAAAAAATATATATATTTATTTCATACCTTTGATGCATCCACAAGGATAACATTTTATTTCTCCCCCTAATATTAAAATGATAAGAATGTAAGGGATTTTACAAGTTGGACAAGTCATGGGATTTGGCCCCAAATCTGGCTTTATCTCTAAGCATTCTAACTAAAGAATCTGTCTGCCTCTCATAGGAATAAGTTAAGGGATTCCTCTCAGGAGGTGAGGGACACATTCACAGCCATGTGCTCAACTCTGCCCAGTCAGGAGATCAAAGTGCTGAAGCGCCTGGTGGTTAGAGTAGCCCAATAGAGAAGGCAACAAGAGAGGCCAGGTGGCTTCCAAAACAACGTCTCTCAAGGTGGCACCTGATGTAGTTCCAAGATGTCTCAGTCTTGAAGGTTTCAAATAAACTTTGTCAATTTCCCATGGATGGTCTGACTCTTGGTGACAAAGTTGGATTAATGACACTAGAGAGACTGATCTATAATGCAGACCTCAAAATATACAGTGAAAAATAAAATTGCCAAAATGAACTTGAAATGCTCTTTCTCACTGATAAACATCTTCTCTCCCTAGAGAAAGCCCACATGGGAAGATGAATTATAATTGGAAGGTGGTTTCGTTTCATGGAATCAAAGTGTGGGGGCAGAGAGGAAACGGAATGATCTGATTGGCTGATGTCACTGAGCTGTAATAACCTGGTTTACCCCACCTGACTGGAGAACGCCTGCCAAGCACTGGTGGTGGGGTTGAGGGCTGCTGCTGTCTTAGATTGGGTTCCCCAGAAGCAGAGTCTAAGACAAGAATTCTTGCAAAAGCGATTTTTCAGAATGTGCTTCCAGTTAAAACTGATAGGTGAGCAGGGACATGAAACAGGAATGGGCAACAAGCTAAGCAAGGTGTGTTATCCAGCAAAGTCCCCGGGAAGGTGAGTTTGGTTCAACCTCACAGGAGAGCTCAGGAGGCAATGTTCCCACATCAAACTGTCCAAATCGGGGGTAAGGTTGTTGAAGTACTTGTGCTCCTGCACCCCTCCTCATTGGGTAAGAGTCACCCACGTGTGCCGGCCGAGCTGGCTCAGGCACCCTTGACTCAAGGACAGCACTGGCCACATGTCAGCACTTAGGAAAAGAGACGCAAGTACCAGCTGATGAAGGTGGAAATGCGCCAGAAGACCAAGCGCACAGAAATGGAAAGGGATTTGCAAGGATGTGGGGGGGACCCTGGCACGGTCAGCAGCACCTCTGCCAGGAGATCAGAGAACCCTTCCCAGGACTGCCTGGGCTACATCTCAGGCTTCCTCTCCACCAGCCTTGGGTTTTGAGTGCCCCCTAGAGGCCAGTCCCTTCCTTAGCTATATCCTGGTCTCTGAACTTGGATGTTCATAACATGTATCCACCTTTTCATCAAATACAACAGGGTGACTTCTTTTACATATGGTTGAGCTTAATTTTGGCATGTCCACACACCCGCATTTTGTTCTCAAAGAAAAACCTTATTATGACCTCAGGTACACACAGCCTACACTGCATGGGGGGGGGGGGGAATACAACCGGGAACTACACTGTGTAGTTGGTCAAACACCCTGTGGGACCTGTATTATGGGACTAAGGGGTGAAAGTCATTTAAATGAAGAAAATAACATGTTTATTCTTTTTAGAGAAGTGTATTCGAAAGTGACAGCTACAGACTCTAAATATTTCAGCTTTGACTTTGATAGGCTGCGAGAGGAAATTATCCCCAGAAGAAAGCCCACGTGTGAACAGGGTTAACAGAGCGGGAAACACCCCACAAAGATGCTTTGCCTGTGGGTCCAAGGTCTCAGAATCCTACACAGATAGACTCAGACTTGCCAAATTCCTTCTCCCCTCAGCCTCAGGAAGGGAGCCCAGCTTTACATCTATTTTATCCAAAGCTTTCCCTTTGCCAACACATATTTTCCACCCTGAAGCCCCATCCCCACACCCCATCTCTGCCTCAGTCCCTACCCCTCTTTCAATGTAACATTTTATAATTTTAGTTACAGGGAAAAGTGTTCCCAATAAGTTTAATGTGAAGAAGCTGCTCTTTATGATGAAAGGACAAAAACCTTTCTCAACCCAAACATTTCTAAGAGTCTTTCATGAGGGTCAAACATGGAAAATTATTCAACTCAGTCATTGGTGAATTTCTCTGCAGGTTCTGGACACAGAGGACAGAATGGCAACTTGAGATGCTTTTCATGAGATCTGACCTTGCTTTTCTTCAGCTCAAAGATGGAGAAAGAAAAGAAAACCGTGCAGTTAGCAAGAAAAGGGGTCTTTTTTAAACATATTATTTTTCACATACAGTTGACATACAATATTATATTAGTTTCAGGTGTACAACATAGTGGTTAGACATTTGTATACCTTCAGTGTGATCACCCCGATAAACCTAGTACCCATCTGACATCATATACGGTATTACAATATTATTGACTATATTCCCTATGTTGTACTTTACATCATGACTATTTTTATAACTAGCAATTTGTCCTTAATCCTCTTAATCTTGAGGGTGGCTGAGAATACTGCCAGGACAGGGCAGCATTTCTGTAGCTGTAGAGTGCTTTCTGAGCTCTGTCCCCCTTCACTGAGTAACAGAGACTTGGAGGCAATGCCCAGAAAGTGCATTTTCAAGACCTGGGCTGGGAGCCAGGAGCAGGTGCAGGGACCCCAGTCCTGGGGTAGGCAGAAGGAGGGAAGGCACCTGTAAGGAGACTCTGCACAAACATGGGCAGGCTTCCTAGCTTATATACCTTATTGCTATGGCTTTGGGCCCAAGGGGAGAAAGGGAGAAGACATTGGAGTTCCCCTGGTGGTATCCGGGGTACCTTGGGAGAGAGCAGCGACCAGCAAGTGAAAGTGCTTTTTTTTCAAGATTTATAAGTCATGCTGGGTCTCATCCTAGACTTGGTTTCCATATTTGTGGTAGGTTTTCTAAAAATTTTTTTAAGATCTCATTCCCTTACTTTGTGGTCAGTGCCTTGGCAATTTGGGAATTGGAGCCAGTAGGCTCCTCAAAGGGTTATTCTGCCATCACCAGGCCCAGCTGGGGAATGTGCGTTGTGTCTTGTTAGGTCTGTGTAATGACATCCAAAGTTAGATAAAACCCCAGGTAGAGTTAAATAGGAGAGACCTAAAGACATTGAATCATCTCAGAAAAAACATTGCCATTAGTTTTATCAGAAAAATAGTGGTTTATGCTGCTGTAGATGTTTCTTAAATTATCTAAATTTGAGAGTCTGGGGGAAAAGGAGCTTTATTACTCAACTGTAACAAGGCTGTATAAACCCAAAAGACTTGGAACCTCTTAAATGCTTTTACAGGGCTGACCCCATTGTAGTTTCAGTCACCACTGATGCACACAGTTTGAATGATATTGTTTGGTTTTGGTGATTTTTTTTTTTACTTTATTCTCTGTTATACGTTCTCTCTCCTTCAAGAAAAGGCAGTCAACTCTTAGAAGGAACTCAATCACACTGTACTCATTGTAGTAGACCTATAGATTTTGAACTTTGGTGAGAGGATCACTTGAGGGCTTTGCAATAAATCCAGATGTCAGAGCCCACTGGGGACTTTCAGACCCAGTGGCTCTGCCCAAAAATATATGTCCTCTAGTCTTTGTATTTAGAAACATTGTTTTCCATAGACACATAGGAATCTACAGATGCTATTTAACTGGGATATTACAGTTTTGTAGTCATTCATACATTAATTAATTCACCAAATATTTATTGAGCAATTATTCTGTGCAGTAAAGATACAGCCGTTTTTTTAAAAGAGAAAAAAGAAAAAACAAGAAAGTCCCTGATCTCATGGAGCTTTCCTTCTAGTGGATAGAGACAATTAATTAAAAAATAATAATAAAGACCCAGATAAATAAATAGCCAGGTAAATAGCTAGATAGAGATACAGATGTTATGACAGTTGGTGATATGTTATTTAAAGAAAAATAAAGTAAGTTACAGGAGCTAAAGCATGACAGTTAGGAGGTTTATGCAGAGCGACTGGAAGATCTTTCTGAAAATGGGCATTTTGATGAGAGATGTGACAGAACGAGGGAGTAAGCCCTAGAGCCACGCAGAGAAAGATGACTGCAGGCAGCGGGACAAGCAGGTGTTGTGTCCCAGGCACGTTCCTCAAGGAACGAAGGGACATCAAGGAGCCCTGCGGCTGGAGTGGCCGAGGCAGGCGGGACAGCAGCGGAGCTGGTGTCAGGGGCCAGCTCGTGACAGGCCTGGAGACGGCAAGAAGGCCTTTGGGTTTTATTCTGAGCAAGACAGAAAGCCACAGGAGGATGTGAGCGGAAGAGCGACGCGACAAGAAGCGCTGAGAAGGGTCACTCGGGCTGCGGGGAGCAGAAGGCGGGTGAGCAAGGCTGCGCTGCCTCAGGAGAGCCACCCAAGGCCTCGGCGCTTTGGCTTCACCAGAAATAAGCCAAGGAAGGAAAATACAACGTGAGGGGAGGGAAGGCCCACAGAGACACGGCAGAGGTTCCTGAGTGGGGACTCAGGGCACCAAACGCAATGTTTTTTAAAACTCAGGGTGGATTTTTTTTTTTTTTTAAGCCAAAAAATAACATTGACTACCCCTCCCCATGCCAAGCTTCCCTTTGAGTGGGGCAGAGTCCGAGTTAGTCTTGTGGCAGCCAGAAGCAAGCTTATGAATGGACAGACAGCCGGCTCTGCCCGATGCTCGGCCTCTTCTAATGAGGCTGGATCTGTTGGGCCAGTCGGTGCCCAGTTGGCCATAAAACAGGAACCGAAATGTGTCTCTGAATCTCCTCATTTCCTCTCCTCTTCCTCTGCCTCACTGTCTTCTCCCTTTCTTATTCTCATAAACTCTATCATTGTTTGGAAAAAACTGTGCATACAACTTTAAGTAACGCTTTAAAAAGTACAGAAAAAAAAGACAAAGGTTTTTGTTTTGTTTTTCTAAAAAAGAAGCTACTACATAGAAACAATCACCATTAACCATAAGTAATGGGGAAGGGGGAGAGGGGCGAAAGGGGCAGTCAGGGCATTCCCAGTCCCAGCTCCCAGCCAGGCCTTCCTGCCTCTTACCTCAGTTACATCAAACCCCCCCAGCACCCCCAGCACCCCCAGGGCCCCCAGCACCCCCACCACCGTTTCTTAGAAGAGCTGCTCTGTGCTCTCCAGCCAGGCTGCTGGACTCTAGGCAAGGAGCCCGAGAGGCCATGTCCTCAGGAACCAATGCACCCCTCTCCAGACCACACAGTCTGAGTACCTGGGACCCTGAAATTATCCACATCTAAGTCAGCTCCAGCATTTCTGCCTGCCTCTTCCCAGGGTCCACCCTCCAGGCAGCCAGCAGGCTTCCAGTGTGCACATCCCGAGGCCTGAGGGTCGGGATATCAGTAGAACCGGGATGTGAAGCTGGGAGGGAGCCAGGGTGCAAAGGGAAGGGAGTGGGTGAGTGGAAAGCCAGTGCGCAGAGCTGGCTCTCCTGGCCGGTTTGCATTCTGGAGTTTAATCTTGGGGAATTCGAATTCTGAACTCAACCCTGGCATTCCCTGTCATTATGAAGCTATCTTTCTCAAGGTAGGAGAACAGGATATATTTTATATAACAGTTTGTAGCTTGACTTATCATTTTAAATATTGGCCATAAGGTAGCTGGGCCTCCATCTGTATGTGTCAGGGGCAGCCTGCCCTCACCTGGCCCCTCTCCTGTCACTAACCCTGCAGCAGAGACCCTGCTGGGATCAGCCCTAACAGCTCCCATGTTTATGCATTTCCCATTTATTTTGGATCATTAAGTCTAAATTTGTCATTTCTTCCTTAAAGCATTAAAAGGTGATATTCTCAACTAACTCTTTATAAAGAAATATTGGGGTTTGTGATAGCCACCCTTTGTTAACATATCTGAAGAGGCAGAATGATAGATGTCCTTGTTATCAACTCCATGATTTAGCATTTCTGTTCTCCTTATCTGGTTTTCCAATCTCCCGTCAAGCCCCACTGTCATATTGTTGTTTTCTGATCCTAATACACGAGGATCATATTCAAGTAGAGATGTCCACAATAGTTTTAATTAATTCAGACTCATCAGGGCACAGGGACACGCAGTCATCCCTGCGCCTGGCTATCAGGTTTGCAATTGTCTTTGCAGTGACTGAATCTGGTCAGCAGGTGGCAGTGAACATCTTGCAAGAAAAAACATTATTTAGGTTGAGTTAAAAATAAAGGGAAAGAGAGGGAGAAAGAAAACCAGACATATGGAGCCCTAGTCAGTTTGGCTCAGTGGTTAGAGCATCAGCTAGTGGACTAAAGGGTCTGGGTTCGAGTCGAGCCAAGGGCACGTACCTGGTTGCAGGCTCATCCCTGGCCTGGTCAGGGCATGTAGGCCAGGGCATGTGTAGGAGGCAACCAGTCTCTCTCTCTCTCTCCCTCTCTCTCTCTCTCCCTCCCCCCTACTCTCTCTGAAAAGCAATACGATCCTCCTTGTAGGAGGAGGGGCACACTCCTGACAGGACCACCCTCCTTACAGGACCTGTGCAGGTCTCCGCCCGCATTCCTGCTCACGCAGCCCTTTCTGTCCCTGCCTCACTGTCTCACTCACTGTTCAGAAGCTGTTTACATGAGAGGTTAGACTAATGGCACATGCAGACTGGGAAACTCGGGGCAAGCGAGATTGATGTGGGGCTGGCTCTGAGCACGGAAACTTGCCTCCCACTCTTAGCCCCCTGGAAGGCCCAGGCCCAGGGTGCTCGGCCCTGTGCACGTCCCACTCCGGCCTTCTCTCAGCTGCGGCAGCCTGACCGGTCCTCCCTGCTGCTCTGTATGCATCCAGCATCCCAGCCTGTCTCCTGATTCCAAATCCAGGCCCTCTTGCCAGGCCACCTCCGTGACAGGAGACGGCTAATTTACCTTGTGTGTCATCTCCCAGCCTATCTGGCGGTTGCCATGGTAACCCCCAAGGCTCCTCAGGCGTTCTCACTGACTGACCAGGCCCGGAAAACCATTCTGGAATTGACAGTGCTATATTTGGGGAAAATTTAATGAAAGAGCAGGTTGACCTAGTTTTAATGCTACACAATGAAATGGCAGGGCCATGAGGTGTTGCTGAATTGAAAGGGAGGGTTGCTTCCAGAAAGATGCAAAGATTGCATCCTGGGTTATCTCCTGGGTCATCTTCCAACAAGACAAGCTCAACACTAAAATCAGGAGCAATTCTCCCAAATAGTGGGGACATTTCGGAAAGTGCAGAAATATAAAAGTATTCTATGTTTTTGTTTTAAGAAAAATACAAATTTAAAATGCTCTCTGTCACTGGGACCACTAACTGCCATATCACGAGGACACACAGACAGCCTGTGCAGGGTCCGCCTGGGAAGGAACTGAGGCTGCCAGAGGCCCTGAGAAGGAGACTGAAGCAGACATTCCAGGCGCAGGGGAGGCTTGAATGCCAGCAAACCCAGCTGGCAGCTTCACTGGAGCCATGAGGGCCCTGAGCCCGAGTGCCTGGCTAAGCTGTGAGTCCAGCCACACAGAAACTGTGAGATCATAGCTGTTGTTTCAAGCTGCTAAGTTTTGGGGCATTTTGTTACACAGCAATCAATAACGAATACAGCCATTCATTTGTTCTCTTGCATCCACGGTGTGGATTGTGGTTCTGAGTATATACTTTTAGAATCCAGCTGGTCCTATTTGACCCTGGTCTTCATCACTTACAGCTCTGTAATCATGGGCGCGTTTTCTGGCCTCTCTGGGCCTCAGTTTCCTCTTCTCAAAAGTGGATTAATACTTGTAAAGGGCTTAGCACATATCTAGCTCACAGAAAATGCTTAATAAATTAACCGTTATTATTAATGAATACAAATTGTTTACAGTTCTATGTAACTAATTTTCTCTAAATCTATACCTTCATGACTTTAGTGCAGATTTACCCTAAAAAGTAATTTTAAAAATTAAAAAACAAAACAAAAAAACTAGCCCTGGCCTGTGGCTCAGTTAGTTGGAGCATCATCGCATATACCAAAAGGTTTCAGGTTCTGTTCCCAGTCAGGACACGTAACTAGGTACCAGGTATGTTCCCTGGTCGGGGTGCGTGCAGGAGGCAATTGTTCCATGTTTCTCTCTCACATCAGCCTTTCCCTCTTTCTCTCTCTCCCTCCCTTCCAGTCTCTCTAAAATCAATAAACATATCCTTGGGTGAGGATTTAAAAAACAACAAGTAGCCATTTTAGAGCCTTGTAGATCTATTATGAAACTGCGTAGGTGTACCCTAGGTGAGCTCTGTGCTACAGCCTCATTTAAAAGCTCCAAGCATCACTGCCTATGTCCACAGAAGGGCAGAAGCTAGAGGGCTGGGAGGACGTGTAAGTGTCAGGTAAAGATTTTGTGGACAGTCGTAATTTTTTAAAGTAGGCAAGGCAAGTATTTCTTGGGTAGATTAGGAGTGAAAGGAAGTGGGATCCTAGAGGCCTGGCTAAGCTAGCATCTCTTTGAAGTGTGACTTTGTGCCCTGGGTACCTCAGCACCGTGTGCTTGGTATCGTGCCAGATCCACAGGGAGTGGAAAACATAGTCCTTGGTCTCCTGCGCTTAGGTTGAATTGGGAGATAACAGCACCCCTGGAGGGATGAGCAGCGTGCATGCATGAAGCCGGTTCAGGGAAATGAGGGCACTGGCTTTCAGAAGCTGTGTGAGGTCTACTGCAGGATGCCAGCTCTATGCTGTCAGGATTGGCATAAAAAGTGAGAGCAGTGGCTGGGTCTGCACATAACTCACCTGCAATGTGTATTATCCATGTCAGATAAAATTCAGGAACTTAATGAAGTTCATTCTATCCCAAGCCACTAAATCCTAAAATAGCATGTGTTAATTGCAAACTTCAAATTCAGGTGTTTGCTGCTGCTGATGATTGTGGTTTGTCAGTAATATTTACTGAACATTTAAGTTATAGTAATTGAATGACCCTAGAAGGCCAGTACTATTAGACACATTTTCCAGATGAAAAATACTAAGGCACGAGCAGGTCAAGTTTCTTGTCCAGCCCCACACAGGAGGCAAGAGGCAGAGCTGGGACACCAGATTCGGCAGTCGGCCAGGTCTTACCCCCTGGGGTATTCACCCTCTGGCATACTTTTCTGTGACTCCATCCCCTTTTAATTTTGAGCCTGTATTATGCAGAAACTTGTTCTCAGTCAAAAAACTAGGATGTCACCCATGTTCCCGAGGTGTATGACTTAGCTTATAGAGAAACTTAAACAGCACTTTGGGATCCAGGTGGAAGTGGGGAATCTGGTCTTCAGCCAGCCATCAAACCACACAAGTTGTAGCTGCTTCGTTCCTGCACAGGCATCATTCAGATTTATTCTAGACCTGCCCCCTCTCCCGGGGGTGGGCCACGGGAAACAAGATGTCCAAGACCGAATCTCACCTCTGACTAGAGTGGATTTGAAGTGATCTGGTGGGATCAATGGGGTGCACTCGCCGCAGCCAGGATCTTGGGGCCTGCCTGTTTTCATCACTGCTGTGCCCTGCCCCCTAGCCCAGATGTGCAGAGGAGGGGCCCACCCTTTCTTGAACTTTCGTTTACACATCAATAATAAACGGAGCCAAGGCCCCAGGGTTTTACTAGACCATCCAGGCTTCTGACTGGTTCAGAGACTTCTGCGGAAAGGCTTTTCAGTTTGGATTTTCTCCTGAAGGCTGTAGCTGCGCTGGAGATTTTAAACCAGAAAGGCAATGGTTTGCTTGAAAATAGACATGAAAATGATGAGGTCATGGGCAAAAGAAGAGGGGCCAGAAATGAGAAACTAAAGGGAAAATAAGCTTTCCACATCACCTCGTTAGCACCTCGAGACCCACCTCATCTCCATCACCTTCGTCACTACCATTCACTGAATGCCACCTCTGTGCCAGGCACTGTCACATAATTTGCACATGACATCTCTACATACATGCTCAGAGGTCACAAAGGAAGCAGTCGGCTCACAGTTGCCTCTCCTGGCTCATTTAGGAGCCTGCCAGGCCCCAAAGGCACTGTCTGCCCCCGCTGGCATGGGGCACCACCAGTGTCGAAGCCGGCCTTCCTCTCCTCCCCATCTCATACACGTACTTCTGCTCTCCTGCTGGGCTGGCCAGGGTCAAGATTTCGCTTGATGTCTGCACACGTCTATCAGATAGATACACATAGTTTACACACATCTCTGCCCAAGAGTGGATTCCAAACAGGAGTTTTCAAACTTCACTGAGCAGAGGAAACCCAGAACCTTAGGACTCATCATCCCGAGTCTCAGGATTGTCCTTTTCCTCACTGACGGTCTCTTCCACCCTGGTCTTATGGATGAATCGGGGGCCTGGTCTTTGCTTAACCTCCGTCCACCCCCCACTTGATGCTGTCCACACCACAGGCTGGCGTGATGTGGTGGTCACTCACCCCAAACCCTCACTTTCCCCAGCAACCAAGAACCAAACACCCACAAAGTCCCCTACTGCTCAGGTGCCTGACCCTTTATCCTAAAGTTTAAAAAAGACCTGAAAAAATATTTTCTAAATGAAGTAATTCATTTAGACATTGACAGACATTTAGGTGTCATTATGAATTAATTTACCAAATTTATCAATTGATTTAGTTGAATAATCAGATCAAGCAGATAGCAGGCCACTCTGGTCTGGACTGATTAAATTTAAAACATCTGATGATTAGATCAGATACTCAAATGCTTTTCAGAAGCATTCACAGCCAGAAAATTCAAGGTCTCCCCAGGGTCCCATGTCCCCAAGGCAGAGTGTACTTGAGCACTGGGCTGGTAGTGATGGACTGGCTGGGATCCCCGCTCTGGTTTTAGAAGTCCTGCAGTTTCATACACAAAGCTCAGTAACCATGTTACTGGACAGCTGTGTTCATTTCCTACTGCTGCTATAACAAATGATCACAATGTTGGTGGTTTAAAACAACAAAAATTTACTGTCTTGCAGTTCTGGAGGTCAGAATTCAAACTGACCCTTATGTATCCCTCTTTCATTTGTAAGAACCCCTGTGACTACATTGGGTCCATCTAGATAATCCAGGATAATCTTCCATCTCCAGTCCCTTAACTTAATCACCTCTGCCAAGTTCCTTTTGCCATGTGAGGTGACATATTCACAGGTTTCAAGATTAGGACATGGACATCTTTGGGGGGCCATTATTGTGTCTACCACAACATTGCCAATTTTTCAGAAGTCATGACCCTTGCAGACACCCTCATGCTTAGAGACACTGAAAGGCCTGTGGGTTAGAACCGTGCACCCCTGGTTTGGCCACAGCAACTAAAGCCCTTACAATAAAAGCAATCTCTCTGCACTAAAGCTTGACTTCCAGAAAACTCCTGCTACCACCGAATTATATAACCTGGAAGGATGAATAGCATGCTTTTGTTAACACCCATCACCTATCATTAGAAGATGAGGAGTTGGTTTGTCTAACACCTTATGACTAAGAAGTGCTATAATTAATTACATGTTGGGAGGAGATCAACTGATAATACTCAGAACTTAAAACTTCAGTCCAAACTCCAGAAAAAACAAAAGCAAAAAAACCCATTGAATTTACAACCATCATTTCTGCCATAAAATATGCTCACCATAGATAGAGTCCAATACCAGACTGCTATTCTGAAGCACTCGCATGTAGACTTACACATAATATTTCTCATGATTTACCTCTGCCAACAACAGTGCACTTAATAGGCCCTATGCTTGGAAATGGAGATAAAGTCTGTAAAGGTAAGAATAAAACGTTAAATGTATGCCATGTCCCAAGTGAGAAGGGAATGATGTGGCTGTTAAAAGTTGACTGGGTTTTCAAGCGAGTGGCATTAGTTTGCTGGGCCTGCCAAAATAAAGTACCAGAGATTGGGTGGCTTAAACAATAAAAATTTCTTTTCTCACTGTTCCAAAGGTTAGAAATCTAAGACAAGACCAAGATGTTGGTAGAGTTGTCACTTTCTGAGGCCTCTCTACTTGGCTCACACATTGCCATGTTCTCCCTGTGTCTCCAAATGGTCTTCCTAAAGTGTGAGTCTGTGTCTTAATCTCTTCTTTTTCTGTTGGATCAGGGCCCACCCTAGTGACCTCACTTTAACTTCAACTCTTTTAAAGACCTTATCTCCAAATAGTCACATTCTGAGGTACTGGGTGTTGGGATTTCAATGTGTGAGTTTTGGAGGGACATCATTCAGCCCATAACAGAAATGTGGGGCTCAGTGAGGCAAACAGGAGCAGGTAATAGAGGTGGACGGGGTGGAACACATATCCAGGGTGTCCCAAAAAAGTGTATACACACTTTGAGTAATTATTAATTCTAATGGGTTAAATCTGAAAAGAAAGAAGCATCAATTGAGCTATCAGCTGTTAAGCGTGTATACATTTTTGGGGGGACACCCGATATATTTGTGGAAGGGAAGGCTCAAGAGATGAGCTGAACAAGGTAAAATAGAGTTTACTTTTCCTTTAACCAGAGGCAAAGACACCATAAAGGGAGAATAGGTAGCTAGGAGCTCCCATGGACCTTTGGGTGATTTACTAATAAGAGTTCAGTTTCAAGGTTTTGAGGTCTTCTTTCATCTACATTCTGCTTGTCATGTAGCTATAGTCCTCGCACATTTCAAGAGTAGCTGGAGTACACCTGTTTCCCTCCTTGACTAGGACGCCCTCTCTTTAACCTTCTATTATGAGACAATCAACCAAGATGGGAGAGACATGCAAGTTTCCCTCCTTACCTCCTTGGCGACAGAAAACTCGCCCATCGGGTATATTAGAAACCTCTCTACCTTAATTTCCTCCTCTATAATAAGAGAAGATATCCTGCATGATTCTAAAATTCTATTACTTAGTGGGGTTGGACTCAAATCTACTTATGACTCTAGAGGAAATTATTTAATATATGTTTCCAGGGGAAATATTAAATTAAAATCATGACTGCATAATAGCCAAATGCCAAATGAGAATTAATATCAAGAAAGAGAAAAACAATTAGCAAAATAATCAATTGATATACTGTTTATATTTTTATTAACATTAATCACTTCCTTTAGGCAATTACCACCTGTATTAGTTTGCCCGGGCTGCCATAACAACCAGATGACTTAAAAACAGAAATTTATTGTCTTATAGCCTGAAAGCCAGAAGTTCTAGGTCAAAGTGTCGGCAGGGTCAAAGCCTTCTGAGGACACTAGGAAAGAATATGCTCCAGGCCTCTCTCCTAGCTTCTGGTAGTTTCTTGACTTGTGGCTGCATAAGTTGTCTTCACATGGTATTCTCCCCACATGTCCAAATTTCCCCTTTTTATAAGAACATCGGTCATATTGAAATAGGGCCCCACCCTACTCCAGTGTGATCTCATCTTAATTAAGTATATATGCAATCACCCTTCTTCCAAATAAAGTCATCTGCGATATTGGGGGTCAGGACTCGAACACATGAATTTTGGACAACACAATTCAATCCATAACACTGGCCATCAATGGATTTAAAAAATAGTGAGAAAGTTTAATTCTCCTACCTTTTCCATTTCAAAAGAGAGACTCAGGCTTAATTGCCATGCACCTATATTTTCTGAAATGACACGTTTAATAAATAATTAAATCAAGAGTCATTTTAAAGAAGAAAATTTGTAAGTCCATTTAGAAAGAACCCTGATTATAAGATGGATCCTGCTTCATGTGAGTATAAAATCTGTTTGCCTCTAGAATTTTCCTGGTCCTTTTAACATATCTGTTTTTCTCTTTCAGTTCATGTGTGCATTGGGTTTAAAAGTTATTTTCAGAGCACATCCTACTTAAGGAATCCTTGATGCAACAAACATCTACTTTAGACCAGCTGTCATGAGTCAGGTGTCCATGAGGCACCTGTAAGGAAGAGAATCTCTTCTCACTGGCAGCTCAGAACAACTACAGTTTAGATTTGTTTGATAAAACTAAGAAGAGACTCCCTAATTCCAGTCTAGACTCCTTCAGCATTCTCCAGAGCACATATTTATAAATAAACAGATACACATTTGCATTCCCCTTGTATCTTGGAGTAAACATTGATAGGACATACTTTAATTCTTCACTTTTAGTTAGCTTTTACAGAGAGGAATATTGCTATAAATGTCATATCACAGCAGTAACATTTTCTGATGACTTAAGAATTCAAGGTGGTCACAAAGGAATCCCACAAGAGTTTAATATGGGGCTTTAGAACACAAATGTACAGTTGGCATTTGGAAATGTTCCTTTAACTTTGGTTTGAAGATGTCTACTCTTCTGAACATTTAATGTCTGATTTCTTTAGAGCATAAGATTTTAAAACCAGACTTAGAACAAAAATCTCACTAAACATCACCGGGCTATCATCCTCCAAGTAAGTCAATTGAAATGAAAAACGCCTGTCTAGGAACATATAGAAACCATCTTCCAACGCTGTGGGGACATCTTGTGGCCATTTATAGACAGGACTTTTTAAAATATATTTTGACTCAACAAATAAAGTGAGCAGTTCCAACATGTTAGTAACTGTGCTCTCTGCAGGGCTGATAAGATGAACAACACATAAGCTGTGTTTTGAAAAAACAAAAATAGAAAGAGACTGAGCATTTTAATATGGCTAGGCCTCACTTTGTTTATTTAGACAACAAAAATCCAGGCATCTTTTTAAAAAACCTAAAAGTGCAGACGTAATGACCATCCCTGTGTTTTGCCTGTCCTCCAGACAGCCCCCATTCCTCACCCCCTCAGCTCAGCTTTACTGTGGAGGCCCTCCCACCCTCACGCATCGTCCATGTGTTGGGGTAGGACTGCTGGTCAACCCCTCTGGGTCTAGGCCTCTCTAGTCCTCAGACGCTACCAGGAGCACAAGATCCAAACTAGGTCAAGGTAGTTCGCTTCCAGGAGTGAACTTTTCTTTGACCTCTGTGGGGAACAGCAATCTTTTTCGTGTAGTTGTTTGTCAGCCTGAAGCTGCTGCTAACTGGCTGTCAAAATGTGGGGAGAACACACTTAGGAATGAAGGAGCGGGGAGGAAAGCAGAGGCAGGAAACGAAGAGCTTCCAAGGCCTGATCACATGACTGGAGCACCCCAACTACCACGGGATGTTCAGTAAAATGGGTTGATCCTGCAACAAAAGTGACTGAATTATTTCAAAAGATAAAAAAAGAAGAGAGCATGAAAAACAACAAACTAATGGAAAACTACTAACATTACAGATATATATGTATATTTATATATAAATAAATAACATATACACAAATACATAATAAAATACATTTAAATGTAGTTCTAAAACTTAGCTTTTCTTGCTGAATAGAATGTAAAATCTTTCCATATGAATAAATGTTACGCTGAATTATTCTTAAGAGTTGCACAGTTTTCCATGTTATAAAGGCATAATTTATACACTCAGTTGTCATTTTTGAACATTTTGAATATTTTATATGTTTGCAATCTCTGTGGCTATGAACAATACTGCAATTTTTCATTCTCTCTTTCAAAACTGTCAGATTATTTCCTTAAAATTACAGAGGATTTTTTTTAAAGTTTAGTCTGCAATTACCTAACTGTATTTGATAGAATATAAAGATAAAGTGGGTATATTCAGATGGTTTTATTACTCTTAGAAAACCTAGATGCCAGGGCCATACTAATGTTTAAGATTCAGGCAGTGAGACCGTTTGCCTCAGGAATCAACATATCCCTTCTGAGAGGAAATATACCCAAATCCATGCTGCCAGAGATGGGAGATGAGAGATTGGGCGAATGATGCCATTTGTTTCTTTTCTTTTTTGTCTACATTCTCACAAATAAACATGTGAGAAGGGGCTCAGTGTTATTGTTGATTAGGGGAAAATGTAAACATAATGTGATGACCTATTAGAAGGAGTAATATTAAAGAGACTGACCGTTATCAAGGCTTGGTGAAGATATGGAGCAACTGGAGCCGTTAAAGCTGGTTGATGGGAGAAGAACATGGCACTACCGCTTTAAAACACTGACAGTCTCACCTGGCCAGCAGCCGGTGTGGCTCAGTTGGTTGGGAATCATCCTGTGCACCACAAGGTCACCAGTGTGACTTTCAGTCACGGCACGTGCCTGGGTTGCAGGCTCAGTTCCCAGTGGGGGGCATGCAGGAGGAAGCCGATCTAAGTTTCTCTTTCATCAATGTTTCTATCTCTCTTCCTCTGTCTGAAATCAATAAAAATATATTTTTAAAAATAAATATATAAATAAAATACTGACAGTCTCCTAGAGAATTAAACATACTCTCATCACAGGATCCAGCCGTTGCACTCCTAGGGATTAACTCCAAATCAATAAAAAACACATTTTCACACAAATACTTATCCATGAATGTTCATAACAAGTTTTTCCATTATAGTCCCTACTGAAAACAACCTAGATATTCACATGTATTAATAATTTGTGGAATATCTACATAATGGATTGCCACTCACTAACCAAAAGGAACAAACTGCTGGTTCACACACAACAGGAATGAATTTCAAAATAATTTTTCCGAGTGATATCGCTCATCACATCACTATATTATTTCCTTCATACAAAATTATGTTAAATGCCAGCTAATCTGGAGTGCCAGGAAGCAGATCTGTGGTTACGTGGGGCCAGGAGTGGGAAAGAGATGGACTACAATGTGGCCGAGCAAAGTTTGGGAGCCATGGGCATCTGCATCTTGATCGTGGTCATGTTTCATAGGTGTATACATCTGTCAAAACCCACCGACTACGTGCTTGAAATGGAGGCAGCTTTTTGTATGTAAATTATACCCCAATAAAGCTGATAAAAAAGTATAAAAAACAAACAATATGCTTCTTACAAGAGATTTTTCAGTGTATATATATATATATATATATATATATATATATATACACACACACACACACACACACACACACACACATTTTAAAAGCACAAAGAATGGAAAGAAAAATTCTATAAAATACTTACCAAAAGAAAACAAATAACAATTTATACATTTGGCATTTTGGGGGGGAAAATTTCATTTTGAATGATAAACTGTACAACTATAACTGTAAAAATATGTCCCAGAAAATAGGCAAAGAGAGAACTGAGATGGAAATTGCCACGTCCTCTCCATTCACTGGTTCTTAATCCACTTGTTTTTACTTTTAATTCCAGGGTGATTGCTTTAACATAGATTTATTCACGGCCACTAGATGGGTCTCTACTCAAAAACACAGGCGTTGTTCCTTTTTCCTTCCACAATGCTAATCAATTACATTCGTGGTTGACCTTTTCCCTCTCTTCCAAAATATGTGTTCTGAATCTTCCCCTATATGTGTTTGCAAAAAACAAAAGTAGTAATCCTAAGTGCCTAAATTCTTGAACTAAACATTTACTATTTAAAACAAAGGAAACAAATGTTACAACAGGGATACTCTACTGGGTCAGCAGACAAAGGGTACAACTAGCCAAGAGTTCAGTGAAAGGTGCAACACCCCCTCTCTCCCTGCCTCCCTTCCTTCTGAAGTTAATACTTTTAGTTTCTCTGTCTCTGGCGCTGTGAGCTTCTGCCTCCAGAGTGCAGACAAGAAAGACACTGGAGGCCTGTGCTCGGAGGGGAGGATGCCTCTGACATGCAGTCTCTGTTCGGATCGCTCCAGCATCTTCGCTGGGCTCCGTGTTACAGTGCCTGCAGAAACAAGGCTGCCCCTTTGTTGATTCCTGACCTCATGTTCCTAAGAGGTGAAACAACTGCTCCCCTGTCACTTCTGCACAAGGAAGCCAGGGGCTGGGTGTGGTTCAGGCCAAGGGGCACCGAGATTGAGTGCTCCCATCGCATCTTTCCTGGGATCACCCACTGGCTCTGCGCCCACTAGCAAATTACCTAACCCTTCTGTGTCTCAGTTTCTTATCTATAGAAAGAAGATAATTTTACCTACTTCATCTGGTTTTTGTATTAAATGACTAAAGCACTTAGAATCATACCTTAGACATAGTATATGGTCAGTAAATGTTAGCACTGATAATACTAATGGTTTCTATTATTAACACAAACAGACATAAAGTTAAAAGAGAGTCAATATTATTAAGGAACAGATGAGATGACTTATAGTTGTTCTTTATCTTGAGGTTTTATCTTAAAATTTTCTTTGGACTGAGGACTACGGTCTTTTCCTAGGTTAAAAAAAACCTGCTTCCCAAGGCAAAGTACAGAGGGGAAGCAGGTACCTAGGCATTTTTAAAGACTCATAGCAAGCTTCCTTGGGCTGTGTGGGGGTTAGGGGGTGGAGAGGAGTGGGGAGATATGCACACTAAATAATTCCAAACTTCTTCAAGACTAGTACATAAATTCAGGATTATCACCTAGAGAGAGATGCATTTGGAGTTGAGGGCTTTTGTTCTTATAAAAAAAAACAACAACAGAAGCTTCCCCCAATTAAACTCCTGCTATGGAGAAAAAGCAGTTGCATTAGAGGATGTTCAGAGGGGAAGGAGCAGAGCAGAGCTCATCCTGCTTCACTTTGTTTCAAGATGTCACGATCTAAAACAGCAAGGACCCTGCTGTCCTGCTTCCAGATGGTATGTAATTGTCTTAAACTCAAGAACGCCTCGCCCTGGAATAACATCCTACATGTTCAGGGAGAAATGACTATTCTTTCCTGCCAGGGGAGTTACAGCAAATGAAGAAATAACAGCTGTGTCCTGGAATTGGCCTTATGTTTCCATTCCCAGAATAAAAAGAAAGGTGCACTCAAACTGTTGTAAGGATGTGACACCATACTTTGTCATAAACTGTAAATATAAGGCTTCTTAAATAACATTCCTTATTATGAGAGGTTTCTCATAAAATGTGGAAATACCTGAACAGAAAAAGGGGACAAGCTTGGTTGTTTTCATTACATGAAGACTCATGGTCAGAAATCAAAACTAATATTCTAGGCAGTCACACCGAATTATTTCTGATAATTACTTTCATTGCTTTAAGGCTTCTTGTCAGATTTTCAGAAATCACAGGCTTAAATTTGCATAAAGTATCCCGCTTTGTTTCTGAACCCTGGGGACATGAACTGTTCTCATAAGGTTTGCAGCAACTTCCTTATTGTAAATCTAGTGCCTGATGCTCAGTCCTGAACTCACACAACCTAGCTGAAGCTTTTGACAGGATGGAACATCTCCTTTTAAAACAATTTCTTGTTTTAACTTTTATGAAGCCACATTCTTCTAGTTTTCTCTCAACATGACCATTTTATGGTGCCAAGAAAATTCAACAAGAAAACGAGAGTTTTTTCAACAAATGGTGCTCAGACAACTGGATATCCACATGTAAAAGTGAAGTTTGACCACTAATGAACACCATATGTAAAAATTATCTTTAAATGAATCATAGATCTAACAGAAGAGTTAAAACTATAAAATTTTTAGAAAAAAATATAAAGGTCAATCATCAAGACTTTAAGTTAGACAATGGTTTGTTAGATATGACACACAAAAACACAAGTAACAAAAGAAAAAGAGATAAATTGGGCTTCATCAAAATTAAAAATTTTGTGCTTCAAAAGGCACTACCAAAAATCTTGAAACGGCAACCCACAGAATAGGGGAATGTATTGCGAGTCATATATTTGATATAGAACTTTTAAGCCAAGTAACAAATCTTAAAATGAGAAAGGAATTTGAATAGACATTTCTCCAAAGAAGTTATACCTATGGCTAATAAACACATGAAAAGATGCTCAACATCATTAATATTTTGGAAAATTCAAATCAAAACCACATGAAATAACACTTTACAGCTACTAGGATGGCTATAATTTTAAAAAGAAGAAAAATATATAAAGTGTTGGCAAGAAGGGGGAGAAATTGTAACTCTCATACATTACTGGTGGAAATGTAAAATGGTAGAGCCATTGTGGGAAACAATTTGGCAGTTCCTGGGAGAGTTAAACAGAGTTACCACAATACCCAACAATTCTACTTCTAGGTCTCTACCAAGAGAATTGAAACCCTATCTCTTTACAGAAACATGCAAATAAATGTTTATACTAGCATTAGTCATAATAGCTAAATGTAGAAAAAATGTCCAAAAATCAATGCATGGATAAAACAAAATACGATATATCCATAAAATAAAGTATGACTTGGCCATAAGAAGGCATGAAGTACTGATATGTGCTACAACATGTGATAAGCCATGAAAACATCATTCTAAGTGAAAGAAAGTAAACTTAATAGACCACACATTGTAAGATTCCATTTACACTATACATGGAAAGTTCGGAATAGACACAAAGTAGACTGATGGTTCCCAGGTCTTGGAATTAAGAAAGAATGGGGAGTGACTGCTAATAGGTATGGGCTTTATTTGGAGGATATTGAGATTATTTTGGAATTAGAGAGTTATGGTGTTTGCATAACTCTGAATACACTAAAAAAACACAAAAAAACCTATTGAGTTGTATGCTTTAAAAGGGTGAGTTTTATGATGCGTGAATTATATCATAATGAAGCTTTTATTTTTAAAAAAATGACCAAACAGTATGAACAAACACCTCAAAGAAGAAGATATAAAGATGTCAGATTAAGCATACAAAAAGGTGCTTAACATCTGTGTCAAAGTCAACAAAAACAAGGAATGTCTGAGAGACTGTCACAGTGCAGAAGAGCCTGAGGAAACATGACTGAAATGTAACATGGTATTCTGGACGGGGCCCCTAGAACAGAAAAAGGACACTGGGTAAACGCTATGGAAATCTGAATAGAGGGTGGACTTTAGATAATAATAATGTATGAATATTGGCTCATTTAATTCTGACCAATGTACCCTAGTAATTTAAAATGTTAATAATAGGAGAACTGAGTGTGAGGTACATGGGAATGCTGGGCTACCTTCATGGTTTTACTATAAATCCAAAGCTGAAATGAAAAGTTTAGTTTAAAAAAAAGCTAATGGAGCATGGACCATACCTTTTAGCAATGTTGGCAGACTGGTTGATTTTCCACACAGTTGATTTGATTGAAATGTGAAAATGTGGGAAAAGTCCACTGAAGATTCCATAGCTTTGCTGGAGTTCAGTGGGTTCATAATTTGGAGCTGACACAGCCATTGAGATGCAATTGTTATCAAGAATGAAAACTAACATAACATATGGAAATTGCAGGTTGGAGAGGTATAAGAGGGAGTCAGGTCAAAAGTTTCCCTCTAGAAAAATACTTAGTTGGTGATGGACCATGAAGCTCATTTTGAGAAAGGACAAGTCTGTGAAAACGAGATCATATTTAACACTCTCCTTACTCTTCCCCACAGTGATTCCACCCTTTTCTAGAGCAGAAAGTTCGCTATTCAATATAGTTTGTAAGTACACACAGTAGGAATTTCATGTTCTGCTAGGAGAACGTAAAAGATAGAAGAAAAAATTTCAAAGGCAAGACATTTTAAGTAAGTATGTATAAATAAATACACAAAGCCACTGGTCTGTTTAGTTAAGTGTCCCTGTGGATTCCGCTAAATCCATGAATTATCTGCCAGTGTTTAATCTTCAAGCTAAATCCCTGATGATACTTTCTTTCTGACATTTCTCCTTAGGAACAACTTAAATCCTTTCCCCTCTCTATTTATATTTTCATAACACTGGCACTGGTAAAAATGGTGTGATAACTGATTTAATTATTTTCACCATCATGATTACTAATTATTCAAAGTTTATCCATTATGAAAGGCACCTTAATAGACAGGGATCTCTAATTTCCTTCCGCCCCACCCCTCGTCACAAATAATGAATTGATATTTTAGCATTTTATAGACTAGCAATCAGCTTAGAGTTTTTCTGTTTTTTAGTTAATCCTGACATAGAATTGAGATAATGATGTTAAAGTCAGGTTGACAAAGAAGTAATGAAAATTCAAATGTTCTTATTTTTATGGATAAGCATGATATTGAATTTTGAAAAGTGATTTGATTTAACTTCAAATCATTCTTGTTACTTCAGATCATATTGGATTTATACTTTATGAGCATTAGCATTAGGATTTTTCAAAAAGATATTATGATGTTATAACCTTATTTTAGAACCACAAGTACATTCTTTACATCTAAATTTGATTTGACCTTACTGAATAGGTAAGTGGTATTTACAATTTTCTAAGAAATCTATCAGAATTTGGTGATTTGCCTTCCTACTAATATTTCAACAAATACAACTTCTTTTTAAATAGATAACCTTATTCTCAGATGAAGAGTTTAAGGCATACCTTTAAGATGAAAATTAATTGGGAGAATTGTAACTTTGATATCAAATTGCCATTCTAGCTCTGCTAAAGATCATGGATAAGTGTGATGGGAACAGTTGGCAGCAGTGCCACCAAAAATATGTGTTTTGAGGAAGGCCACCTTTTGGATGCATATTTATTTCCAAAAGAGTATTATATGTCAAGTACATTCCTCTGTGGTAATACTACAAATAATTTGTGTACTTTGGACCCCAATATACTTATGGAAATTAGCATGTCAAGGTACCAGGAAATTATCCCAAAGAAGCTAAAGTGGAACCTTCTGGTTCATTATTATCATCAGTGACTAGGTCCAAGGAAACCAGTTTGATTCCTGACGCATCTTTGATTCAGCCACTGAATGACTCACAACAAATTGAAGGCCTGAGGCTAATGCTGCCTACTTAATGCCAAAGATAAGCTAGGCTCTTAGTTCAAAGATAGCCTGTAGAAGGGCTGACAAATCAAGAAGACTACTAGTGAAGTGTAAATTATAAAGTCTGAGTTGAGAGCTGTGATTAAATATGGACCAGTCCCAATTAATCACTAAGTAAACTAATTTTCCCCTGTGTTCCCTTCACTCATTCTGACAGTAGCAAAGATTTGAAGAGAAACGTAAACACTTAGCATTCCAGGTTGGAAAGCTGTGTCAGTACATGGAGGTTTACAGAGCCTAAGGGAGTTAGGCTGCATCTTAGAAAGGACTCATTCCTTCAGGGAAGGTGCTACTGTGTCTCCTCTTCCACCCCCGACCCCTCCCTCATTCCCTAATACTGCAACCAAGTGTGAAGATGACTGAAAATCTGATGGATTTCGAAATTGAAATCCAAAACTAAAACAGGCAGAAATAGCACGGGCAAAGCAGATCTACAAAACTTCCTTTCTCATTTTACTTTGAGAAGCTGATATTCCATCAATTTGGAAACACAGTTAGCAGGGAAATGGGCTATTTCTGGGATGTCGAAGAGCTATTACTGTAAAGTTAATTAGTTAATTCAATTTGCAAACCTCCTAATGCCTAATGGAGACCACATGTGCCAAAGAAATAATCATTTTGATAAGAGGAAGAGTAGAAAATAATTTTGGAGTCTGAGTTCCCTTGGAAGTAAGGATAGAAGCAACAATAAGGTGTTCACGATAGCACAGAGAAAGGTTCAGAAATGGTGGGAGGAACCAATTCCACATACCAATTTTATTTAGGCTGGTCCTGTACTCAAGAAAATGTGAAATTCTCTCTCTCTCTTTCTCTCTCTCTCTCTCTCTCTCATTCCCTCTCTTTTAATGTCAACCTTTGATTTTTGACATCAACTCAACCAACACTGTTAATGGTGAAATAAATAGGTGTTCTCTCACCTACATGATAATGCTTTCGTGGAAAAGGTGTTTGAATTCTAAGCAATCAATTAATGTGTGAACTTACTCACTTCCTGAGTAAGGTGAGAGTTGGGCTACCTGAACCAATCTCTCATAAGAAACTCCTTCACACATACTTTCCTTCTGCTCTTGTGTTGATTGTCCTCTCAGTGACTAACAGTGCCAAAGTAGGTAAGCTATTATGGTGCATTATTTCCTCTTTTGGAGCTGGCAAAGAACAAGTGACATCAGGTGTTGAGGCGTGTGGCAAAGAAAATAAAGCAAGATAAGTGGATAAAGGGGACAGAGGTGCTACTTCAGGATAGTGAAGAAAGACTTTGTTCAAACTGGCATCTGAATGCAGTGAATATTTGGGAGGGATATTGTGTCAGTGAGAAGGAACAGCAAGTGCAGATGCCCTGAGATAGCAATGTTTTCATTACAACTAAAAAAGACAACCAAGAGAACCAGTGTGATGAAGCAGAATGTGTGAGGGGAAAGTAGCCAGTGGTGTGAAGGGTGGGGATGCTAGATAAAGGGGAGGACTTGGGGTTTCACTCTGAATGAGGTAGACAGCATTGCATTGAGGAGTTGAAAGCAGAGGCATGGCATTATCTGATTGATGCTTTAAAGGATTACTCTACCCTCAACTTTGAGACTGTATTGTAGGTGGTAAGTGTGGAAGCAGAGCAACCAGTGAGGAGGCTGTTGTGAATAGTCCACATGAGAGATGGTTATGCCTTGGACTGAGATGGTTGCAGTAGAGAAGGTGAGGAGTGATGCTTTCCCCATATATTTTGAGGGTGTAGACAACAGAGTTTGTTAATGGGTGTAGATGTGAGATTTGGTGGTGGGGGCAGGGGGGGAGAATTCAAAGATGACTCTACAGTAACCTAGTTAATTGGGGATTGCCTTTCTGAAGCAGGCGACACTCAACGAAATAGCAGATTTGGGGTGGAGAAGAATTGCAATTTCTTTTGGACAGGGTGGTTTGAGATGCCCATTGGACATCTAGGAGGAGATAGTGAGCAGACAGCATAATATGTGATAAGGGATTATGAGAGAGATCTGGTTGGGATTTCAGTTTGGGAATCACCTACATAGAGATGCTATATATAGTAATGGTGAGGCAGGATCGTATGAAGCTAGGAAAATTCTTGAGCAAATGGAATGGGGAAACTGAGTCAAGAAAATCAAACAAGGCCAAACAGTTTGAATAATTTACAGCCAGCTTATGAATTGAAAGACCTTATCTTTCTTAACCAAGGACACTTGAGAGCAAATGGTTTATACCTCTCCTCCCTAACCAGAGAATACAGAGCTTAAATCACCCTGGTCTGGGAAATAGAGAACAAAGACCCAACTAACGCCATTTGTGCCAGCTAAACCCAAGGACAGATAAAGTCAGGGGAACAAATAACAAAAACCCAATTAAAAAGACCCAAGATAAAAGTAAAAAAGTAAAGTTGACCAAAGAATAATCCCAAACTTCCCTATATGCTTATTTTGATGCATCAGCATATTAAAAACACACCTGGAAAGCTGATAAATATTCTGCTGAAACCCTCCTCTAAGATTCTCGCTGACAGAAGAGAAATAAAATCCTCAAGACAAAGGATACCAGCACAGACTCTCTCTAGAGCATGCCCATGCCCGTTCTCAGGCATGAACTTTTTACTTTCTTTCTCCTAAACCCTAAGGGTCCCTGCAAGGCTTGCAGCCAGGGTAGCAGCAGGCAGCAGCATCTCGTCCCAGGTTTATCCCCTGAACCTGTCTCCAAAGCCCCCTTTTTCTCTGACTTTCCAGTGAGCTAAAAACAGCCCCACCTTGGCTCACTTCTGTCAGTGACCTTCACTTCCCAGTGAGCTAACAGCAGCCTACTGGCTCACTTCTTTCCTATAACATTTCTAGGGAGCCGAAGTAGAACACTGGCTAGGCCCTCTTCTGTGGTTTCTTCTACCCTAAGTCCTTCCTTTGTTTTGCTGTCCTGGCTTTAATAAACATAATCTCAAAATCACCTGGACTTGGGTTGTGAAATCTTTCCCACATGAAGTCAAGAACCCACGCACTACAGGCTGGCCTCAGGCAGACCCCCTCTGGGCCGGCTCCCATCTGGTGACAGTGGAACTGGGATATCTGTGGATTGAATGTGGAATACACCTGAGGCCTGAGCCCTGGTGAATTCCAAAATTTATAATTTGGGAAAAGAAGGAGGATTCAACAGAGAAAGTCTGTGAAGAAACAATCAGTGTAGTAATAGGTAAATAAGTTCTTTGTTTCAGAAACCAAGTGAAGAAAGTGACTCCAGAAGGAGAGGGTGATGACTGTATCAGATGGGCCTGAGACACTGAGGAAAGGCAGGACAGGGGACCAAGAGATGGCTTTTTACAGCAGAGGTCCTTGAGACTTGGATGGGAATGATTTCTTGAAGAGATGAGGGAGAAAACGATTGGGCTGTATTCAAGAGAGCTTGGGAAGTGAGCAAGTATTTAGAGCAAGCAAAGACAAATCTTGTAGCCAATTTCTCTTTAGAAAGGAACACAGAAATGCAACAGTAGCTTGCAGGGGAGATGAGAAGGGAGCCTTTGTTTATTTCTTTGAAGGAGCATCAACCTTGAGGAGGTGAGAGGAGATGAGGTTCAGTGCCTGAGTGGAGGGGCTGGCCTTAGATAAAGCTATGGGCAGTTATTGATTGTCATAGGGGGAAGGCAGGATTATGGGCACAGATACAGAGAGATTTAGTACATTTTAAGATAGGAAGGAGTGAAAGTTCTTTTCTGATCATTTCCATCGTCTCAGGCAAATAATAAAAAGGATTCAGCTGAGAGTGAGAAGAAAGGTTTAGAAGAGAGATGATACAAACGGTCCTCTGGGAGTGCAGGTGAGTGAAGTGGTCAAGATCCAGGGTCAGTGGGCAATGCAAGGGCCCCTCGAGGTTTGGCTTCATAAGTTCACAACCATATAGCCGGTATCGTTGTTTTTCTCCAACTGTATTCAACAGCTTAGATACAATAGTGGAATAGGCAGAGAAGTGGGTTGAATCCACATGGATTATTTGCCAGGTGACAGACAGTGAAAGGGAAGAGGGGCAAAGGGTTTTGTAGTACACGTAGGAGAGTTATAGCAATTGACGGGCCATGGACTCTAATCTGAGTAAGAGGAGAAGTGAGCACTGGAGGGAGATAAAAACAACGGAAGGGTAAGGCAAGTGCATCAGAAATCTGTAGAAATTTCCCAGATTACGCAGGGAATTCGAAATGCCGCAGGGAGTACCAATACTGCGTCTTCCTTTGGGATTAAGGTACAATGTCAGAGAAATTTCTTTTTTCCCCTCTTTTTCTCCTCCTCTTCTTTAGAAATTTTATATAACCTAAAAAGTGTTCTTTGAATAGACTATTTAGTGATGAAGAAGCATGAGTCCTATAACTCCAATGCCTCTGATAAAGAGATACAAATATCTACTCTTCCAGAGTGTGGAAAACTGTTAACTGGGTTATTTTCAAAATTAAAAATATATATATTTTAAAAGGGGAAGTAGAAATTCAAACAAATCACACTGAAATCATATTGGGCCTATTGGTTTCTGCAATTTTCAGCAAAAGGGAAGTTTCACTCAGACAGAAAGAGCTCATGAAGTCAAAGCAGATGACTAACCTGCTTAGGTTCATTTCCATCTCCCCATGCAGGCACAGCCTGAGTCACAGCTCAGTCCTAAGTTGGAATCTTAGAAAAGCAAATTAACTATTTCAAGTCAGCTGGGAAATTGCACATATAGCAACAGTAATTTTAAAAGTGCTAAAATTGTATAGCACTGACAATATGCTAAGAGAAGGACTTTGCCATGATGCAGAATAGGACCCAGTGGCCCGCAGCATCCTGTTAAGTCAACAGCATCTTAGATTTTATTTGAGCAAAGCAATAAAAAGTTAAAGAACAAAATTCAACCAAGTAAATGAAGATATAATTGGCTTCATTAAGCAATTCGTGAGTAGGGCAGCATCCCATCCAGCAACTAGGAGGGCACTCGGAGTTATACAAAAAAAGAAGGTTTTTATAGGAAGAAGGGTGGGGCAAGGGAGCTATTAACAGAAGAAAAGAAAAGATTATTTTTAGATCAGGACATCTTTGGGTGGGGGCAAGGGAATAGCAAGGAGTTTTATCATGCAGATTGCCTTTTCTTTCTGTGGCAGATGGAGAGGGCCCACATAACAGATTACTTCATGGGTGTTGACCAAGAAATTCCAGGCTGGTTGATTAAGATTATGTTTCTGGGAGAGACTGAAACAGCAATTAGGTCAGGTAGTAAATCTAGGTTTGGTATCTTGGGTTTTAGCATAAGGGACGCCATTTGGGGCCTATGGTTTTCTCTTTAACAAAGTAATAATATGAGTTTCCTCAGATATGACCCAATTTTACATGCAGTAATGAATGGCTTAGAGATGTAAGCTATAAATCTGATCTAGAAAGGCCCTGGTAATTTTTCTTTTTTATCTTTTATAGTCATCTGTATTTTTCTCAGCTACACTCCCAGAAGTGCAGGGATTAGATCAGAGACATTTATGGAAGGAAACAAATACCTTCTAGGCTGGTATTTGAAAGGATATATTACATAATCTATAAAATTGTGGCATCCCCAGTAGCCTGAATGTGTGTAAAAATTTTCCCCAGAGAGATTCCATGTTCTGAAATCACATCTTTGTCTGACCTTCACGGCCTTGACCCATTGGGTCCAAGACTCCTACTTGTCTTCTATGAGGAAAAGAAGGAAACTGAGATTATGAGCTGCCCCAGCATAAACCAGAAACTTCTCATACATGTCTGTGCATAGCAGGGATGAGTATTTTTATATCCTCACTTGAAGGAAAAGGGAACTGGGTGTAAGAAGCTTGCCCAAGTCACAAAGTGAGTAAGTGGCTGAGCTGGGATTCAAATCTAGCCTCACAAGTCTGCCTGACTAAAAACCTCTTGCTCCCTTGACCAAACCAAGCAGTGCTGCTGGATTCATTTGAAAAGTCACTTCCTCCCTAACTCCCGCTTTGTGTGATGGCTCCGTTCGTTCCCTAACATCCTGTGGCCCTAGAGCATCTCAGGTAGGAACAAAGGCTCTCAGGCAGGGAGACCTGAGGCCAGTGCCAGCTCTGCCTGCTCACTGCTGAGTTACCTTGTTCTCAACTAAAAGCTTCAGTTCCATGCAGGGAAAGAAATGAAAAGCTACACTATTGCCTCTTCACAGGGTTATTGTGCACACTGAGTGACGTGATAAATGCAAAGGATTTAGCACAATGCCAGGGAGGGAAAACAGTATTGTATGTTATATTTTAAAAATTCAGCTACACAGATTAGGTATTTTACCAATACTTTAACAGTTCATCTCATACATTCCGGGGACCTCTTTTTGTCTTTTATTTAATCTTTAATCCATTCTCCTCTCTCTTCCTTATTTAAAAGCCTTTAAAGGTTTAGATCATGTTCTCTTTCTTTGTATCTGCTACACACAGCATAGAGCAGGTTCTCCAAAGAGATTTGTTGAGTTCATTTCAGTAGTCTTTGGCACCAATTCTTTTTTAAATAGCAACAGAAAGAACAATTGGAGATATACTGTGGATATTGATAAGGGGTTTCGTTTTTAGGCTGAAGGGCTTTGTTTCGCTTTTTCCCTTCTGTGCCCTATTTTGAAACGGCACTGGGGGGCAGCATTGAGTCATCTTGCACCTCTGCTGTAAACTAGGAAATATGAAATCTAAAGGAAGGGGCTGACAGATAGGAAATATATAATTCTCAAAATACGTCATTGGCTTTTAAAATGACTGTGCAGTTTGCTACAGAAATCTATTTAAAAGCAGAACACTCTCCATTATGCCTCGTGGGAGCTTTTGAGGATAAATGACTTGTTTTCTTTCTAACCCTGGGTGGCAAAGCAAACTGGAAGACATTTAACCATTTATTCTCACAGCAAAACTGAGCAAATGTGCAAGCTACATCACAAAGGAGGCTAAATTTAACATCAGTTTGTGCTGTGAAGGCACATATCCTGCTCTGGTTAAATACTGCCTTAGGAATTTGAATCAATTGAATCAGTTCAATGAAACACTGAAACAAAATGCTCCATTAGCTAGATTTTTGCCCTGCAACAAACACTAAAGAGAAAGGTGGGGATGAAGTGGTACAAGAAATTAACAGCAGGTTTTCTTAGCCAAGCAATTTCTTAAATTGCTCTGTGCTCAGGACAGACCCTGCTAGATCTCTCACAGCTCTATTTACATCACTGCAAATATATGGGCAGATCTTAGATGCTTTTTTCATGCTTAGAATTTTTCTCCCTGGGTATTGCAAAGATTTCACCAGTCAAAACTAATGGGCTAGCTGTTTGGTAAAACAGAGTAAATTCAGGAATTTCAGATATATATTTTTTAAATTTGTGAAAAAGCTAAAGGAAGCTCACTGAAGAACACCTTGCTCAGTAACTGGGTCCTGCTCCTACTCCTCACTATAATCTGAGGAACAAGCATACATTTTTATACCAATAGGGTTTCCACGAAAACCAAAGGTAAAAGTGCAACAGGACACACCAGTTTCTCTATACGCCCACAAACTAATTTGTTATACCTACCATGGTTATTATAGAGGAATTTATTTTTCATTTACTCATTCAACAAACATTCACTGAACATCCAGAATGTGTTCAGTAATGCGAATATAATAATGAAAGACACATTTATCTGTGGTTTAAAGACGTTTGCAGTCTGGAGCGTGTCAACTGATAGTTTGTTGGCACCAACTCAACGCTAACAGGAATCCCCAACTGGGTGTGTGGTGAAAAAGGAAACTTCATTCAGGGCAAAACAGCTCAATTACCATACACCACAAAGCAGCGTAGCAGTGGAACAGCTCAATTGTGATAGAGCCGGGCTGTGAGGCAGCCCCGGGCCAGGCCCCTCTCTGGCTGGACAGCTCTGCTCTGCTCCTTGCAGTCCGCTTTGGGCTGCGTTGGGCTGCTCTGGGCTGCGCTGTCTGCTCCCTTCTGCTCCCACAAGACATCTTTGACCTAAGCAAGGCCTTCAGTCTTTCATGGCAAGGGGAAGTGTGCTGTCAGAGCCAGAGGGGAGCTAACTTATCTGCACAGAAATCCCCAGCCCTGGTCGCTATTGGCCTGTCCTCATGCCAAGGAGGATTCTAAATCCTTACAGTCTGATTGGTACAAAAAGCACCAATTCTGATTGGTCAGAACAGAGCCACTCTGGTTGGTTGGAGCTTTGCAGCTCTGATTGGATCTAAACATACTCTTCTTCTAACCATCAGCTGTGAAAGGGTTTAACAACTCGTTTTATATGATTAGTAGATATGCATTTAAATTCCTTACCCGTTAGGGATTCTCAAATCTCAATATAAATTGTCTTCTGCAGTAGATAGAAGCACCTAGGGAGGAGGTTGGGTATGTGTCGGTGGGTCTGGAGTGACACTTAGGGGGTCCGAGGTGTCACTGACACAGAGTGTCACCACAAGCATGGATTTAAAACGTCCTGGGTGTGCTCCTATCTTATGAGAGGACTTATATTTCCCAAGTTCCACAGAGAAGGGAGAGGGGAGGGAATGGAAGGAAAAGGGGAAAATCCAATTTGGTACATTAAAGGATGCTTTTTTTAAAAAAATCTAACTTCATCCATCAAAGTAGAACTGACTGCTTCAATATTGTTGCTTCTTTTGTCAACGGTGAGGTGGTACATTCACATGAGGCTAAATTGTCCCTAAATGGTGTCTGAGGGGTCAAAATAATGAGATAAGAAAGGCAAAAATTCTTGCTTTTTAAGGCTTCAGATATCTCACCCAAATATTGCCTGATACTTCACTTCAACCATTTGTCTGAATCTTAAACACTTACTAATACATCACTTACGGAAATGTTTAACACCTCTTTTTGAACTGACAACCTTGGCCCTGTTCCTGCATAGCCTATGGAACATCTATTTTACAATTAAAGTGATTTTAATTTTATCCCCAGTCCACCTACCCTACATGCTCGCCAAACACGCCTTTCTGTTCAAACGGAGCGGCCCCTGCGCTCAGGGTCTCTTACTAGGTCACCAAACCCGTTAACTTACATCCCAAGAAGAGCCACCAGCTCAACCAAGTCTTTCCAGAGGCTCTGACGCAGCCCTGCCATTTTTTTGGATTCATTTATTTACATCACAACTAAATTGTAATGATTGTAACTACCCCTTTTCCTCATCTTTTATAAAATGTGACGCCAAAGGGTAGTCAGGAATGGCAAGTTTCCCCCCTAGAGCTGTCACAGAATTCCCATCTCCCCGCCCTGTCTTCTTTTTATCCTCCAAAGAGGGGAAAATAGTGTGGGCCTTGGAGGAGCCCTGCCTCGCTGTGGGCGCACCGCCAGTCCCCCCCAAGCGTCTCCCCCTCCCCCAGGACCTCCCCTCCCCCGAGCCTCCCCGCACCCCCAGCGCCTCCCCTCCCCCAGGGCCTCCCCCCCCCCCGCGCCTCCCCCGCGGCCCCTCAGCGCGCGGTGGGTCAGCGGGGGCTCGGGTTGACGCACGGCGCGAGCTGCGGGCCCTCCTGCCCGCAAACAGATTAGGCTGCTGGCTGTCGCGGGGGGAGGACGGCGCCCGGGAGCCCCCAGGAGGCCGCTATCAGCTGCCAACAGATGGGGCCTCTCGGGGCGCCGCCAGTCATCCACACCTGTGGATTGCGGCGTCCCCGCCAAAAAATTAATTGCTTAGAAACATAAAATCGGTAGGCTCCCATCGGAAAGGATTAAGAGGGTAAAAAAAAAAAAAAAAAAAAAAAGGCTGAGCAGGGAAAAGAGGGAGCGCGCTCGGCTGGGGAAGCTGGTCGGCGCTGCTCGTTACGCGCGCGCCCCGCTCGGGGCGGGTGTGCTCCCCAAAACCAGGACAGACGGCGGGACGCGAGCCGGGGCGCGCGGGAGGCAGGGGGCCACTGACAGGACGCCGCGGGGCCTTTGCTTCAAGACTGGGTCTTGAAAACATGCGTTGGGGGGGGGGGACGGCAAAGAATTTCCCCCCCTCTTCTTTTTATAGTTTGCTGCTGTAATTTCACGTGCTATTTGATTCATTCATTCTCGTTTGTTATTTGTCCTATTTTTCGGTTTTTCCTATTTTACTGCTTCTAAGATTTCAGTACTATCAAAGGGGGTAGTTTGGGGGGGTTGGTTTTGTTTTTCATAACGGTTTTATGAGACTAAAAGTTGTTTAATGGTAAAAAAAAATAGTTTTGATTTCATTGCAAAAATCGTTTCTCACCAACTGTGTGAGCTTCGGTCCTTTATCTGTTTTGATCTCAGTTATACAGGATGGCTGAGATCCCTCGCAGCTCTTAAACTGTGTGGCTCTCAAAATCTATTCCCTATAGCCTTAAAAATGGCCTAGACAAAATATCTGGAAAATGAAAATAAGGGGTATGGGGGGAAAAGGGAATCCTTAAGAGGGTTATAGGTTGTATTGCCCAACACAGCGCACTTCCTTAGGACATTTCTCCAGTGAAACAACAGATCATTATTAATTTGGGCCACAGCAGGAAAGCATCAATAGTCTCAGTAATTATGATGCAGTAGTTGGGGCCATGTTTCCTTAATTGGAAAGTTAAGTATAGTTTTTATTTGTCAATATTTTGTTTTATTTTACTTTTAAAATAAATGTATCTTTGATCCTGGCACAGGAAAGCAATGATATTCTACGAGTTGAAATAACCAGTTTTTCTCCACAAATAGACAGTAGGAGCAATTTAATTCAATTAAGAATAAACTAATTCAACAAACTTCCATTAATTACATGTCAACTTCCAGCATTCGCTGGAAATAAAATATAGTGCCTTTACACAAGAAATTTAAAATTTAATAGTCTGAATAAAAAATAAAAATGACAAAATAATACTAGACACTACTGAGTGAGCACTTATGTGCACTTAGCCACTTGATAGCCATTTACTATATCTCATCTTCAGAACAACACTGCAAAATATCACCATTATCCTGTTTTTGCAGTGTTTTTTTAAAGACACATTTTTTAAGAACAGTTTTAGGTTCACAGACAAATTAACAGAAGGTTCAGAGATTTCCCCTTTACCCCTAACCCCCACACATACGTATCCTCCCCCATTAGGTAGAGTGGTACCTTGGTTACAGTTGATCAACCTACATTGATACATCATAATCACCCAAAGTCCACAGTTTACATTAGGGCTCACTCTTGGTGTTATACATTCTATAGGTTTGGGCAAATATATTATGACATATATCCGTCATTATAGCATCATGCAGACTAGTTCCACTACCCTAAAAATTCTCTGGCCCGGTTGGCCATGGCTCAGTGGTTGAGCATCGACCTAGGATCCAGGTGATTGGGGTTCGATTCCCAGTCAGGGCACATGCCCGGGTTGTGGGCTCAATCCCCAGTCCAGCACATGCAGGAGGCAGCCGATCAATGACTCTCTCATCATTGATGTTTCTATCTCTCTTTCCCTCTTCTTTCCTCTCTCTGAAATCAATAAAAGATATATTAAAAAAAAAAAAAAATTCTCTGCTCCTTGCCTATTCATCTCCCTGTAACCACTGATCAATTTACTGTCACCATAGTTTTGCCTTTTCCAGAATGTCATATAATTGGAATCTTACAGTATGCAGTCTTTTTGGATCGGTTTCTTTCACTTAATAATATGTATTTAAGTTTCCTCCATGTCTGCTCATGGCTTGATATCTCATTCATTTTTAGCACTGAATAATGTTCCATTGTCTGGATGCGATTGTCCACAAGTTATTAATCCATTCACCTCCTGAAAGACATCTCGATTGCTTCAAAGTTTTGGCATAATCCTCCACATGTAGGTATTTCTGTGGACATCAGTTTTCAACTCCTGTGCCAAGGAGAGCAATTGCTGGATTATATGGCAAAAGTATGTTTAGTTTTGTAAGAAACTGCCAAACTGTCCTGCAAGTAGCTGGACCAGTTTGCATTTCTCCCAGCAATGAGTGAGATCTCCTGTTGCTCCACATCACCAGCATTTGGTGCTGTCAGTGTTCTGGATTTTGGACATTTTAAGAGAGGTATAGTGGCATCTCTTTGATTTAATTTGCATTTCTTTGATGACACATGATGTGGAGCATCTTTTCATGTGCTTATTTTCCATCAGTGTATCTTCTTTGGTGAAGTGTCTGTTAAAGTCTTTGGCCCATTTTAATCAGGTTGTTTCCTTTTTATTGATTTTTAAAAGTTCTTTGTATATTTCAGTTAACAGTTCTTCAGCAGATGTATCGTTTGCATATATTTTCTCCCAGTGTGCGGTTTGTCTTTTCATTATCTTGACATTGTCTTTTACAGAGCAGAAGTTTTTAATTTAATGAAGTCCAACTTATCAATTATGCCTTTCATGCATCGTGCCTTTGTTTTTATATCTAAAAAGTGATCACCGTAGCCAAGGCCATATAGGTTTTCTTCTGTTATGTTTTATGAATTTTATAGTTTTGCATTTTACATGTAGGTGTGTGATCCATTTTGAGTTACTTTTTGTGAAGGATGTAAAACCTGTGTTTATATTCATTTTTTCTTTTTTTAAAAAAATATATCTTTGTTGATTTCAGAGAGAGGAAGGGAGGGGGAGAGAGAGACAGAAACATCAATAATGAGAGAGCCATCATTGATCAGCTGCCTCCTGCACGCCCCCCACTGGGGATCGAGCTCGGAACCCGGGCATGTGCCCTGACCGGGAATCGAACCTCCATCTCCTGTATCCTAGGCTGACGCTCAACCACTGAGCCATGCTCGGCTGGGCTATATTCATTTTTTTCTCATGAGGATATCCAGTTGTTCCACTACCATTTGTTGAAGAGACTATTTTTGCTCCATTGTATTGCCTTTCTTCCTTTGTTAAACTTCAATTGACTATTTATGTGGGTTTGTTTCTGGGAACTCTATTCTGTTCATTGACCTACCACACTGTATTACGGTAGTTTTATAGTAAGTCTTGACGTTGGTAAGTGTCAGTCCTCCAAATTTTTTTATACAATGTTGAACTAGCGACATATACCTGGTATAAAGCTCAGTCATGGTGTACACATTGTATACAATGTATACATTTTATACATTGTTGGATTTGATTTGCTAGTATTTTGTTGAGGATTTTTGCATTTATACTCATGAGCGATATCAGTTTGTAGTTTTTTCTTATAATGTCTTTGTCTGCTTTTGGTATTAGGGTAAGGTTGGCCTAAACAATGAATTAAGAAGTATTGTCTATCTTTTGAAAGAAACTGTAGAGAGTTGGCATAATTTCTTCCTTAAATGTTGGTAGGATTCATCAGTGAGCCCATCTAGGCCCTGGGCTTTCTGTTTTGGAAGGTTTAGTTATTAGCCCTATTAAGATTGTTTATTTCTTCTTGTATGAGTTTTGGAAAATTGTCTTTCGAGGAATTTGTCCATTTCATCTAGGTTATCAAATTTGTGGGCAGAGAGTTGTTCATGGTATTCCTTTACTGTTCTTTTATGTCCATAGAATCTGTAGTGATGTCCCCACGTCCACTTCTGATATTAGTAATCAGTATCCTGTTTTTACAAATGAGAACACTGAGTTCAGCGAGGTTAGGAGACCTACCTAAAGCCAAACCACCTGGCAAGTATGGGAGCTGCACTTCGAATTGGTGTCTTTGTACATTGTACCTTGCTTATAACACAGGCAATGTATTATCATTTTCACAAGAAAGATATAAAATGGATTTGGAGGTGGGATAAAAATCAGTGTTGAGAACATACTAAGAAAGAATGTAGCTGATTTGAAGAAAGAATGTAAGCTTATTTTTACTTCTGAACACCCCTCAGATTAACTGGATCCCTTGTCATCACTCCCGCTGCATACTGTACTTCCCTATGACTCATCACATTAAAAAAAAAAAAAAAAAAAAGTTTGATTGGTTTGAAAAAGAGAGAAACATCAATTTTTTTGCTCCTCTTATTTACGCATTCATTGGTTGCTTCTTGCATGTGCCCTGTCCAGAGATCAAACTCACAACCTTGGGGTATCTGGACAATGCTCTAACCAACTGAGCTACGGGGCTAGGACTAATCACATCTTTATTCTATAATTATAACATGATATATGTTGTTATGTTATCTTACATAATAGTTACGCTATAAATTCATTCCCCACTAAAGCATAAGTATTATGAAGACAGAAACCACTAATGTGCTGGTAAATGTGAAACCACCAGCTCTCTGAGTTTGCCCATCTCTGTGGTCAAGTACTCCCAAGCTACCGACATGCTGACTATCAGCTTGTAAAATTCCAGAACATTCAGACCAGCTGCAACACAGCACTGCCAGGAACTGTGTTGCTCATCACTCTATCTCAGTGCTGGCACTGGATAGACACTTGACATTTCTGTTGACTAAATGGGGATTTATTCCAATTTGAAGTTTCTAGAAGTCCATGTTTCTCCTGTGATCTTGTCTTTGGTTGCACCTGGGGAAAGCTGAGAAGGAACTCAGGGGGTTACAATCACATTTGCACAGCTGTTGCCAAAACACACAAGTGTGATGAACCTCTCAGGAAATATGAAAGGGGGCGGAGGAGAAAAACATAGCTATAATTTATGTCCTTCAGGAAAAGAATAATGCGCTGTGCTTATTAAGGCTTAGTCATTACCATTATAAGTGATAATATTTGGATTTACTACTCTTACATTTCATAGGCTCAGCCAGCACAGTTCCAAAGAACTGAGCTAGTACCTTTGTGGGGACTTTACTAAGTTCCCTTCATCTTCAAAATCTAGAAGATTAGAAATGATGGCATAAGGCATCCAAGCCAGCACTCTGAGCATTGCATGCTATTGATGAACAGCAGGGATTATATTGTCCTTGTTATCATCAGAGGCATATGTGGCCATCTCCATCATTGGATTACAAGACCCTGGAAGAAAAGTGAAGATTCTGCTGTGTGTTTCCTAATTCTTTCCCATGTGGTTTCCTCAATTAGCCCTCAAATTAAATAGACCTTTCCATAGTGAACTGACTGTACTAACAATCTCATCAAAAACAAGTGGTCTCACATTGTCCAGGAAAAAGCTAACAAAACCAAAATTTAGAATCTAAGTGTATTTAACTGTGACTTATAGGTAAAAAGGAGGCTTCTACTTGGAGCTATATTCAGGAATTTACTCTAAATATTCTCAGCTACTCTTTTTTTCTCTCACTTCATAAGTCGTATTTCTCCTCATTGTTGTTAAGAGCATGGTCTACAGAGTCAAGCTGTATTGGCTTGAAGTCCTGGTTCTGCCCTGGTCAGCTGAACCTCTCTGGGCCTCAGTTTCCTTATCTGCAAAGTATGGGAAATAATTGTGTCTTCCTCATCTGGCTATTATGAAGATTGAATGTAGCAGTGTGTATCAGGTGCTAGCACAGGGAATGTGCTCAGCAAATGTTAGCTATTCTTAGACATATTGTATTATTATAGCTGCCCTTCCACCTTAAAAATATTTCTAGATTGTTTGAGATATGGTCAGTTTACTACCTGGATGTGTCTTAGCTTTGCGTACATTTATTATCTCTCAAACCAGCCTATAAAAATCCCATTTAACCAACATTTACTATCTGGAAAGTCTTCAGCTTTTAGCTGGAAAAAAGTCACTACCTTTCTATAAAATATTACTTAAAATATATCAGGAGTTTGGTGGCACAGGTCATGCTGAAAAATGATGGTCGTTAAATGCTTTGGAATTAACTCCAAGAGGTGTTTTATAATGTTCAAAGTGAAAATGACCTATCAGAATACATAAAAATACTTTGCACAGAAAGATGGCATCTTTAGAGAGCATGTTATTTACTCTAACTGCCATCCAGGCTCATTTGCTATGGTCAGTGGAGACATTCAATGACTAGATACATAAATGAAACAGATCAAACGAGACATTTCTCACTGAAAAAACAGCATATTGTGGTGGAAAGAGAGCGGCTGGAAGTCAGAAGATCGGAATTCTCATGTTGATTGCTGTTAAATTATTGTGTGACCTTGTACAAGGCTCTTCACCTCGGCGGGGGTCCGTTCCTTCATCCATAAAAGATGATGATTGCGTGAGACAGCCTGTGAAGTCTTTCTAGTTCTGTGATTCTATAGTTTATACCTATTTGGCATCATCAGCCTTGGATATAGTGGTTTAACTGAAACTAGGAAGGCAGGACAACCTGATCTTTAATTAGGTTATAATGTGCTCCAGGTTTATTTTTATCACGTCTTTTTTCTCTGACTTACTAACGTAAGCAAAAACTTCTGCAGACAGTTTCATGAATTCAAGATCATATGAATTAGAATAAATTAGTATAAGATGAGTGAACTCCTCCCCACCCCCACCCCCATTGCGTAATTCAAATTGATTATTTCAAAGCCCATCTCCTGGTTCTGTATTCTAGCAGATCATATAAAAGAGAGAATTCCGTTTAGCTTTCTGGTGCCACAGGCTTCAATTTTTTCACATGTGATGTCCCATTAGCATTCTGAGATAAACATTTATTCATTTATTTATTCATTATTTATTTACATCTCTAAATGGCTCTGACATTTGATAATGTTTCAAGGACCAGAAAGGAAACTTCTCAACCAATTCTATGCAAGTTGCAAAGTACTGGCCCTTCTTGCTTGCACGGTGCCCCGGTCTAGTGCAGGTAACTACATTCTGTGGGTCCCAGGGCGAAGAGCTCCTGTGACAGTTCTCTGGAATCTAAAAATCATCTAAGGGATTACATACTTAGGCATTGAATGGATAGCTCCTTATTTCAGCTTTTTTAAGAAAAAATTGTGTCTTTTTGATAAGGAAAATATTTTAAATCATATTTATCTTTTCTGATTATAAAAGTAATACCTAACCTTTGTAGAAACTTTGAAAAAATATTTATAAGTAATCAGAAGTACCAAAATTACCTGTAATTTCATCAATCAGAGATAACCACCATTAATACTGTGGTATATTTCTTCCCAGTTTCCTAGTTTTTTCTATGGGTGTGCATGCACATGAATCTATTATTAAAAACAAAATAGGGTTCATACCAGACATACTATTTGCTCTTTTCATCTAAAAATATATAGATAGTATTTTCTTAAGTATTACGAAGGCATATTTTTGAATGGTGACAGAGTGTTCTATTATATGAATTTACCATAATTTGTTTAGTTAACCTTCCATTTGTTAAATACTTAAGCAATTTCTATTTTTTGCTCATAAATACAACTATGATATACATCATTATACATAAATTATGGTATACATCTATGATTACTTCCTTGGAACAGTTTAATATCAATGGAATTATGAGGTCAAAAGATAGTTTTCCTTCTCTCCAGCAGTAACTGGGTGGGGGATCTATCACTGAATGCTCACCAAGACTTCAAATTATCATTGAAAAAATTATCTATCACTGGATAATGGAAAATTTATGATTTGTATTTCTGTGATGACTGACACAGAAATTTCTATCATGTGTTTTTAAGCTTTGTTTGTTTGTTTGTTTTTTGGTAACTGAATTATCTACATGGGTCCTTTTTATATTCCCAGGAAACTTGCTAAAAGAATCTCAAAGAATCAATGGGTTGCCACCTTTGCAGCCATTAAGGGAGTGGTAATTTCTGGCTCTAAGAAAAATGCCAATTTTGAGAAATTCCCATGGCAAACTTTTTTTTTTTTTCAGTTTTATTTTTTAAATGTTTTTCATTTTCTTCTCTTTTTTTTTTTTTGGTGAGTATTTTTATTGACACTATTACAGATGTCCCCATTTCCCCTCCCTTTGACCACCTCCACCCAGCCTCCACTCCCCCTACCCCCAGATACTGTTGACTGTGTCCTTGGGTTATGCATATATGTTATTTGGCTAATCCTTAGATCTTCTTTCATCCAGTCCCCCTCTTTCCCCTCCCCTCTGATAGCTGTCAGCCTGTTCCATGTATCCATGCCTCTGTTTCTATTTTGTTTGTCAGTTTATTTTGTTTATTAGATTCCACATATAAGTGAGATCATATGATATTTGTCCTTCTCTGGCTGGTTTATTTCAATTAGCATAATAATCTCCAAATACACCTATGCTGTCACAAAAGGTAAAATTTCCTTCTTTTTATGGCCGTGTAGTATTCCATTGTGTAAATGTACAACAGCTTTCTTATCCTCTCATCTACTGATGGGCATTTGAGCTGTTTCTAGATCTCGGCTATTGTAAGTAACACTGCTGTGAACGTCGAGGGACATACCTTCTTTTGAATTGGTGTTTTGAGATTTTTAGGATATATTCCCAGAAGTGAGATCACTGGGTCAAAAGGCAGTTCCATTTTTAATTTTTTGAGGAAACTCCATATTGTTCTCCACAGTGGCTACACCCACCAGCAGTGTACTAGGTAGGGTTCCCCTTTTCTACACATCCTCGCCAGCACTTGTTGTTTGTTGACTTATTGATAGTAGTCATTCTGGCAGGTGTGAGGTGGTACCTTATTGTAGTTTTAATTTACATCTCTCTGATAATTAGTGAGATTGAGCATTTTCTCATATATCTCTTGGACATCTATATGTCTTCTTCAAAGAAGTGTCTATTCAGATCCTTTGTTCATTTTTTAATTGCATTGTTTTTCTTCCTGGTGTTGAGTTGCATAAGCTCTTTATATATTTTAGATATTAACCCCTTATCAGATGTATCATTGGCGAATATGTTCTCTCACACAGTGGGCTCCTTTTTCATTTTGTTGATGGTTTCTTTTGCTGTGCAGAAGCTTTTTAGTTTGATGTAGTTCCAGTTGTTTATTTTTTCCTTTATTTCTCTTGCCCTAGGAGACATATCAGCAAAAATATTGCCCCAAGAGATGTCTAAGATTGTACTGCCTATGTTTTCTTCCAGAATTTTTATGGTTTTGCAACTTACATTTAAGTCTTTTATCCATTTTGAGTTTATTCTTGCATATGGTGTAAGTTGGTTGTATAGTTTCATTTTTTTTGCATGTACCTGTCCAATTGTCCCAACACCATTTATTGAAGAGACTGTCTCAATTGTATGTTGTTGCCTCCTTTGTCAAATATTAATTGATCATATAGTTGCAGGTTGATTTCTAGGCTCTCTGTTCTGTTCTATTTATCTATAAGCCTTTTGTTATATCAGCACCAGGCTGTTTTGATTACAATGGCCTTGTACTATATTTTGATACTAGGTATTGCAATATCTCCAATTTTGCTCTTCTTTCTCAAGATTGCTGATGCTATTCAGGGTCTTTTTTGGTTCCATATAGATTTTTGGAGTATTTGTCCTAGCTCTGTGAAATATGCCATGGGTATTTTAATAGGAATTACATTGAATCTATCGATTGCTTTGGGTAGTATGGACATTTTAATGATGTTAATTCTACCAACCCATGAACACGATATATGCTTCCACTTGTTTAGATCTTCCTTAATTTCTTTCTCCAGTGTCCTATAATTATCCAAGTACAGGTCTTTTACCTCCTTAAATTTACTCGTAGGAACCTTACTTTTTGTTGTTGCAGCAGTAAATGTGATTGTGTTCTTAGTTCTTAGTTCTTGGTTCTCTTTCTTCATTCATTATTGGTGTATAAAAATACAACCAATTCAGAATATTAATTTTTTTATCCTGCTACTTTGTAGAAATCATTTATGAGATCTAGTAAACCTAACAAATGGTGGAATCTTTAGGGTTTTCTATGTACAATATCATGTCACCTGCGAATAATGACAGTTTTACTTCCTCCTTTCCAATTTGGATGCCTTTCATTTCTTCTTTTTGTTTGATCTCTGTGGCTAAGACTTCCAGTACTATGCCGAATAAGAGTGGTGAAAGCTGACATCCCAGTCTTGTTACTGATTTTAAGGGAAACGCTTTTAGTTTTTGCCCATTGATTATGATGTTGGCTGTGGGTGTGTCATATATGGCCTTATTATGTTGAAATATGATCACTCTATTCCCACTTTGCTGAGAGATTTTATCATAAGTGGATGTTGGATTTTATCAAATGCTTTTTCTGCATCTATTGATATGATCATATGGTTTTTGTCCTTCATTCTGTTTATGTGATGTATCACCTTTATTGATTTTCAGATATTGTATCAACCTGGCATCCCCCAGAATAAATCCCACTTGATCCTGGTGTATTATCTTTTTAATATATTGCTGGATCCGGTTTCCTAATATTTTGCTGAGAGTTTTGGCATCTATGTTCATGAGAAATATTGGCCTATAATTTTCTTTCTTGGTAGTGTCTTTATCTGCTTTTAGAATTAGGATAATGCTGGCTTCATAAAATGAGCTTAAGAGTTTACCTTCCTCTTGAAGTTTTTGGAATAGTTTGAGAAGGATAGGTGTTAGTTTCTTGAATGGTAAAATTCACCTGTGAACAGTCTGGTCCTGGACTTTTGTTTGTTGGGAGTTTTTTTATTATGCTTCAATTTCTCATTTGTAATCTGTCTATTCAGATTCTCTGATTCTTCCTGATTCTTTAGAAGACTGTGTGTTTCCAGGAATTTGTCCATTTCTTCCAGATTGTCCAATTTGTTGGCATATATAGTTGTTCTTAATATTTTCTTACAATCCTTTGTATTTATTTCATGTCAGTCGTTACTTCTTTTCTTTCATTTCTGATTTTATTTATTTGGATCCTCTCTCTTTTTTTCTTGACCAGTCTGGTTAAAGGTTTGTCAGTCTTATTTGTTTTTTCAAAGAACAAGCTCTTGTTTTTTTGTATTATTTTTTTAGACTCTGTTTTGTTTATTTCTGCTCTGATCTTTATTATTTCCTTCCTTCTACTCACTTTGGGCTTTGTTCGTTGTTGTTTTTCCCAGGTCCTTTAAGTGTAAAGTTAGATTGTTTATTTGAGGGGTTTTTTGTTTTGTTTTCTGAGGTAGGCCTGTAATGCTATGAATCTGCCTCTTAGGCCTGCTTTTGCTGTGTCTCATAGATTTTGGGTTGTTGTGTTTTCATTTTTGTATGTTTCAAGGTAACATTTGATTTTTCCTTGATTTTATTGTTAACCCATTTATTGTTTAGCAACATGTTATTTAACCTCTATGACTTTGTGTGTTTTTCAGCTTTTTTCCTGTGGTTGATGTTTAGTTTCATACCATTATGGTCAGAGAAGATGCTTGATATAATTTCAATCTTCTTAAATTTACTGAGACTTGTTTCATGTCCTAACATGTAGTCTATCCTAGAAAACGTTCCATGTGCACCTGAAAAGAATGTATATTCTGCTGCTTGGGGGTTAAAGGCTCTGAAGATAACAATTAAATCGATCTGAACTAGTGTGTCGTTTAAGGCTACTGTTCCCTTGTTGATTTTCTGTCTGGAAGATCTATCCATTGATGTCAATGAGGTGTCAAAATCCCCTACTATGACTGTATTACTGTCAATCTCTCCCTTTACATCCATCAAGATTTACTTTACATATATAGGTGCTCCTGTGTTGGGTGCATAAATGTTTACCAGAGTTATATGCTCTTGTTGGATTGCTCCTTTTATCATTATGTATTTTCCTTCTCTGTCTCTTACTGTAGCCTTTGTTTTAAAGCCTTTTTTGTCAGATATAAGTATTGCCACCCCAGCTTTTTTTCCCCCCTGTCCATTTGCATGAAATATATTTTTCCATCGCTTTATTTTTAGTCTGTGTGTATCTTTAGTCCTGAAATGGGTCTCTTGTAGACAGCGTATATATGGGTCTTGTTTTCTCACCCACTCACTTACCCTATGTCTTTTGATTGGAGCATTTAAGCTGTTTACATTTTAAGTGATTATTGATAGGTACATTTTTATTGCCATTTTATTCTTTTAACTCTGTTCCCTTTTTTTGTTCTCCTCTTCCTCCCCCTATCTCCACACCCCCCTCCTCCTCCTCCTCCTTCCAGCAGGCCCTGTAACATTTCTTGTAATAGTGGTTTGATGGAAACCAACTCCTTTCACTTTTTCTTGTCTGGAAAGTTCTTTATTTCTCCTTTAATTTTAAATGATAGTCTTTCTGGGTAAAGTGGTCTTGTTGTAGGCTCTTACTTTTCATCACTTTGACTATTTCATACCAACCCCTTCTGGCCTGAAGAATTTCTGTTGAGAAATCATCTGACAGTCTGATGGAAGCTCCCTTGAAGATAATTAACTGCTTTTCTCTTGCTGCTTTTAAGATTCTTTCTTTGTCTTTAACCTTTTCCATTTTAATTATGACATGTCTTGTTGAGGGTCTCTTTGGGTTCCTCTTGTTTTGGACACTTCGCTTCCTGGACTTGTGTGTCTTTTTCCTTCACCAGGTTAGGGAAGTTTTGGGTCACTATTTCTTCAAATAGGTTCTCAATCCCATGCTCTCTCTCTTCTCCTTCTAGTACCCTCATGATGCTTCTGGAGGTTGTTTTGTTTCATGTTGTACCTGTGGCAAACTCTTATATCACCAGCCTTATAAAGGTAGGACATTATGAAATATATGCCACATGTAAGAAGCTGATGGATACTGCTTTAAACTGAATGTTTGTTTCCTCCCAAAATACAAATGTTGAAATCTAATATCCAATGTGATGGTACTTGGCGGTGGGCCCTTTGGGAAGTGATTAGATCATGAGGGTTCCCTCATAATTGGGATTAGTGCTCTTACAAAAGAGACCGCTCAAATCCCTTGCCCATTTCACCATGTGAGGTTATACAAACAAGACCACCATCTATGAACCAAGAAGTGGGTCAACATTTTGACTTACTCATTTTCATTTTATTTATGCCACAAAATTCCATAATTCCATGATCATAATGAAATAAATTTTTAAAAGTATAACGACTCAACAGAGAAGGGAAGCAGACCAGGAAAATTCCCTTAATTTATTTTTCATTTCAAATTGTCAAGTAATTGTCAGTATTATTCTTCCTTCCTTCCTTCCTTCTTTCCTTCCTTCCTTCCTTCCTTCCTTCCTTCCTTCCTTCCTTCCTTCCTTCCTTCCTTCTTTCCTTCCTTCTTTCTTTCTTCCTTTCTTTCTTTCTCTTCTTGTCTACAAATCCCTTACAGGATGAGAAAATGCTATAAGCCTGGGTCTCAGTTAGTCTGAGACTAACTTTAAAGAATTCTTTAAAGAGTTATTCATAGTCTGCATAGTTGGATAATTAATTCATAGAAAAATATATTTTCTCTCTGTCTGTATATTTTTGGGATGCTATGTGTCATCATTTCCAAGTTCCATGATCCATCTTCATTACTATTATGATCAAAAGTCCCTTCCTTTCCTGTTTTAGGCATCCCTATTCTCTGTTCAGAACACATGTGCACTTTGCTCTCTCAGTGTGCTTCCTTCTTTCTGATGTTCTGAGACCTGCTGCTTTCACTGGTAACTTCTAGGCAAGAGAGGGAAAAATGAACTGGAGATCAGGTGACTGGGCTGATGAAAGAGAAGTCACAGAGTTCAGAGACTGTTATGTTTTTGTAATTTCATTTTAGATAACTGCTGATATAAATCCTTTGACCCTTGATGAAACTGTTGGTTTTTAATTTTCAATTTAAGCTTATGTGTATACATTCATAATATTGTGTTTTAAATGAAGCTATTGCTGATTTTGTGGGTCCAGACACTTGATATCTACCTAGTAAAGGCTGATTATATTCACCTGTAAGGGAATATGGGTTAGCAATAAACATCAATGCCATAACAGGCTAGCAGCAGCGTGTGAACTGGCTATTTTCAGAACCAACTCTGAATCAGTTATCACTGCTATTTATTATACAGCAGATAAAAACAATTGGATTAATTAAGCAAGCAGGCATTTTGTTTGTGTGACTAACATTAAACAATAGCATGCCAATATATTGAATGTACTTACTTGACAGCCATCTGTTTATCCTTTGATGCATTTCATCTTAAAGGAATATTTGTACTAATTAAACAATTTACATTACCAATAAAAGTTACTATAGTATACCCCCACATGCTCTTTAGACCTTCTGTGTATAATGTTTTAAAGTCTATTTAAATTACTCCAATTGAGTTAATTTTAACTCCCCCTCCTTTTTCTCCCAGCATATGACCTTTTTATGAACCACTTACTGTTTGATCTCAAGTTTCCTTCTCTATGATGATAACAAGGGTGATATCAATGTAACCCCAGAAACACCTGGATATTTACCACCTGTTTAATTCTTTTTCACTTGGTTTCAAATCAAGTCTTGGCACCAGATATTGTGAGTCTGTGTCTATCACAGAACAGATCCTGACAAGCAGTCTGTGAAAAATAGACAGCAGCTGGCTAACTGAGAAAGGAGTTCTGTCTCATTGCCAGTTGCTACACCAATCTGATCAGCAAGTATTCAGTAAGTGCCTACTCAAGACTTGGAACCTGATATATGCAAAATGTGATATTTGTGCTTACAATTGGCCATTTTTATGGATGATGGAATTGCCTGTCATTCCAGCCTCTGGCGGTAACCTCAGGTGACCAATGTCAGAGCATGAGCTGTTCTTTTTCCAGTCCTCACACTCATTGTATAAGTCATTATTAATGAGATTTATTCTTCTATATGTGGAAGAAATTCTAAAATCTTATAAACCTGATCCATGTGAATTCATGTGTGATTTGTATGACAAGAAATGCCTTTTTTCATAGTTTTAAAGACCAGGATGGTTCCTTTCCTCCTTGGGTCTCTGCTACGGAGTGATGGGCAGTGGACTCAACCCTTCTCATTGCTTCTGCGGCTTCTCTTTGCTTCTTGAAAGCAGGGCCAGTGCCTGGGTCAACTGGGGTTTTTCTTAGTGAAAGGAGAATCTTTGCAGTGCAATTCTTGACATCTGCCTGGTTAGGGACGGACTACCTTTGTGGCCTTGAATCATTTCACTAGGTTGTTGTCTCTATCAAGTTGTCCTTAAAGCAGTATTACTTGCTCCTTCCTTTTGGCTTTATTGATTTCTGTTTTTATTAAATTTTTTAGAGAGAGAAGAGGGAGATGGTGAGGGAGAGAGAGAGAGAAACATCAGTATGAGAGTGAAACATCTATCAGTTGCCTTCCTATACACACTCCCACTGGGGATCAAATCCAAAACCTGGGTATGTGCCCTGACCAGGAATTAAACCTGCAACCTTTCAGTGCATGGGACAGTGCTCCAACCAACTGAGCCACGCCTGCCAGGGTGGTTTTATTGATTTCTGAAGCCTCCCTGGGAACACCGGCAGGTCTCCCAAGTCAAACAAAATCATTTGATCCAAAGTGACACCAAGTCATGCAGCACAGATTTTTGCTCCTCTGTGAAACAGTAACACTCTGATACAAAAGGCTGTGGAATTTTAAAATGGCAAATTATGGGCTCAGGAGGAGCCTCATTTTAGATATTGATCACTGTGTCTGCTGTCTCGGTTGCTGCCTGCACCAGGCCTCTGTCTGCACTGAACTACCACATTCTTCAGGAACCAAGAGCATTAGAACAAAAGAATGTCCACAAGAGCTTTTCTTGGTGCGTTAAGGAAGACAGACCATCCACCGATACCTCCTGTGCTGTATAGAAACTAGGGCAATCTATTGAGCTGGGACATCTCTTTGAAACACTCCCTGATCCTACATGCATAAGGAAAAGCTAAATAAAATAGAGATGTTGGGCTCCACTGCAAAGCTTCTTATTCTCCTACCTGGGACAGGGCTCAGGAATCTACATTCTGTGAACTGCCTGGTGGCACTGAAGCAGGCAGTCTTTAAGCCTCTCTTTGAGAAATACCACAGAACTTAAATTTTTATTTGTGGCATTCCAGAAATGTACCTGACATTTTAAGAAGATATAAGTATCTATTTAAGTTATACTGAGGCAGAGGCCTCGCAGATTCAAGGTAACAGAAGTAAGGGAAAAATATATTCACTTGCTTCAATTCCAATGCTTCACAAAAACGTTTTTTCCAGCCCACATTTTTATTCCTAATTAATTACCACCTTATCCCTGGGAGATTTGAGGCAATGGACTTGGCCCTCTCACCAGTCACCTGATATTAACAGATTTTCATTCTGGCAAAGAAACAGTGGCTATTTGCAAAGTTAACTGAAATAATCGGGCAAAATGTTACCCTGCCCTTCTCCAAGGAAAAAGTTCTGAACTTGACCTGAATAGCTCCCATGCTGCCTTTCTCTGGGCTCCAAGGCAGATACATTCTGAGAATTGTTGTCCCTGTTTCCTCTTTGTGGTTCCTTATGCAACTCTGGCTACATATAAGAATCACCTGGTGAGCTTTTAGAAAAGACTAGCTCCCTGGGTCTACCCGGGGACTCTTAACTAGGTTGCGAAAGGAATGATATCTGAACTACCTTAGAAGCTGAACAGCCCACGAGGCAGAAAGGACATTCTGGGGAGAACAAACACACTTGCAATGCCATAGAAGAGATATTGTTGTAATTAGCTAGTTATTAATGATAGGAAAAGAGCAAAAGGGAGGTCAGGCATTATAAACATGGCCATTTGGACAGCTTCACCAGGAAGCTGCAACTTTGCACTCCCCAGGGAGCCACCGGTTCATTCCCTGCAAATTACTGGGGGAAGGGACTGGACAAAGGGGAAGATGAGCACATGCATAGTGAAGTTGGAGGTGGCATAGGGAAGATACCTGTCAGTCAGACCCGGGGAACAGAGATCATTGGCTAGAGTGGGTGGGGCCACTGCAAGCCCAAAAATATTTGGGAATACATAATCCCGTGTTCCCTCCATATCCATGTGGCCATGTGGACCCCATATGCAATGGACTGATGGACTGCAACTGGGACCACCAATTAAGCCAGTCTGATGCTGGACTGGACACTGTTCCAACATGGAGCAAAAACTCTGGACACTGGCTCTGATTCTAGCTCTTCTGAAGCACAGCTACACTTCTTCCTTGGTGAGAAAATGGGCCTTAGAAATTCGGGGGTTTTATTCCACAGAACTAAAGCTTTCTACAATACCTTGTCCTCTTGTAAGGGCCTCCAGAAATTTTTATTCTAGTGGTACCCTAGGAACCCCACTTTCACCAGTAAGAGAAGCATCCATTTACTTAACAAATAGTAACTGGATATCTACTCCATTCAGGGCTGTGTGCTAGAAGCTGGAGAAAAATATGGATAAATGAGACTCGGAGTCTGTCCTCGAGAAACTTAGAGCCCAGGGGGCACGAAAGAACATCTCAGGTCCGGATGATGGCAGTCACCTCTAACTGCCCTCAGGGCTATTCCCAGCACAGCAGCAGCATAAACCTGTTAAAACCCAGATCAGACAAGGGCACTCCTCATTCAAAACCTGCCTGTGGTTTTGCATCTCATGCAGAACAAAAATCCCAAGTCCTCCCATGGTCTAGGAGGCCCAGCGTTACCTGGCCTTTCTTGCCTCATTAACCTCATCTTCCCTGTTCTTCTATTTGCTTCCCAAGGCCCAACTCAGCTCAGCCTCTTTCTCATCCTCAAACTCAGCAGGCACCCTCTTGCTTTCACCTTCTAGCTTTTCCTTCTGCACGATGCCCCCTCTCCCCACCTTGCCTGCTCAGGTCTTTGCTCAAATTTAACCTTATGAGGAGGCTTCACTGACCACCCAATGTAAAAGAACAGATGCCTCCCTCCCTTGGCTGCCTCTCTCTTCTCTTACCTGCTTTGTTTGTCCTTCATAGCACTTCTCCCCCTGTGATTTATTGTATCTTTCTTTTTTGACTTTTGTTTTTCCTTTTTTTACAAGAGCATGTATTTCACATAGGCCAGGACTCTATGCATTAATATAATCCAAACCAGGTCTAGAGCTGCCTGCCACCTGCTGACACTGTTAAATGTCTAATAGTGTGTGGCTCTAGTTGATGTGCTATACATACTATGGAATGAAGAACACTTGGGAATCATACACTAGGGCAGGGCATGGCACTGGGAGGGAGCCAGGAGAAGAGGGCCATTGTTGCCTTGTGGAGGAACATACTTTTTGTTTTAAAGGATCAGATCTGTGATTTAGAAAGATCTCTTGGTCAGAGTGAAACATGGGTGCAATTATTTTCCCAACTTATAGATGAAGACGGTGAGACACAGAGAGGTTAAGCAATTTACCCAAGTTCACAAGGCTACTAAGTGAATTAGTAAGATTCAGACTCAGGAAGTTTGCATCTAGAGTATCTGCCTTAATCACTAGGAAGCCTGAATTAATACAGTTTCTGTTTTCCGAGACATGCGAACTGTTGTGGTAGAAGAGAGTTTGACTTCTAAGAGTTCTAATCATTGCAGTATGTGGTAAGCTTAGCAGAGCCTGTCTACCCTCCATATCACCTTCCCTGTCACAACACCCCAGCCTTAGCAAAAGGGACCGTATTTTATAATATGTACTTTCAACCGGTTGGACCAGAGATGGGTGCCTGACCTCAAAAAAAGCCGGTTAATATGGATAGCCAGTGACCATCTGATTATCTCTATTTATCAACAATTTGAACTAAGAGACCAGAGCTGTAGTCAGAAATTAAAGATCACCATAGCAGTAAAACGGAATCACTGTAAGAGGGAGCAGAAGTCAGTGTGCAGAGATGAAATTGCGGCAGAGCTGCAGGGAGCAAGGAGAAGGTGAGGCTACACTGTCAGAAAAATACACACACAGAGCAGAGGGAGGGAGGGAGAGAGAAAGTAAGAGAGAGACAGAGAATTGGCTCCCGACTTCCCGAATTTTAAGTATAGTTTTCATGAAACACAACTTCATTTCATTTCTTTGAGACTTTCTTATATTTATATATTCAATAGCCCTTCCTCTTCTATTATATTTTATTCCATCCTTTTTTGGTTTTCTTTATTTTTTGTTTTATTTTCCAACCAAGAACTTTTATTAGAAAACCATATTTCAAAGTTAAAAACCAAAAATTCTGAATTAAGTCCAATATGAAAAATAATATATTCATCAGTTTTTAGGTGGATTCGTCTTATTTTTTTAATCCTAACCCAAGGATATTTTTTTCCATTGCTTTTCAGAGAGAGTGGAAGAGAGAGAGGGGGAGATCGATATGAGAGACACATCAATTGGTTGCCTCCTGTGTGTGCCCGGAAGCCAGGACACAACCGAGGTACCTGCCCTTGACGGGAATCCAACCCAAGACCCTTCACCCACAGGGCCGACATTCTAACCACTTAGCCAAACCAGCTAGGGCTAGGTGGACTCTTTTAATTAGGAATTTTGTGCCGGTGGCTTTAGAGAACCATTGCCAGCTGATATTCGTAACTAAGGCATTGGAGCAAGTCAACATGTTCTGTCACCTTGCCAACAGGCAAGGCTAATCAAACTGATTTCCAGAGAATTCTAGCACGTTGAAGTAATGAGTATTTGTACAGATCTAAAATATGTATGGAAGGAAGTTTATTGTCCAGTCTCTGAGAAAATAAGAAAAAAAACACCTATATGGATGAATAATTGCCTCCCTTAACCTCTTAGATATGTACTATTTGCTTTTTATGCTACTACAACTATGATTTATCATAGCAATTCTTCTTACGTAGTAATTCCTTATTCAATATAGTTGATATGTAGGGTGATAAACTAGTTTACTTATGGTATATTTATAAATATGTAAATATATATATATATACACATACTTTTTCTTTTAAAGAAAATATTCATTGAGGATGTACTAAGTATGTGATAACACTAGGTGTTGGTTAGGGAAAAAAGACACAGGACATCATTCCTATTCTTAATGTTATATTTAATGACGGATTGATTATTGATTTTATAAAATGTTCTGCTAAAGCATAGGTCTATTATGTTATTCCTCAGAGGCTGGTTTGGAGATTTAAGGCTGCTTTTAAGTCTAAAGATTCATACATTGCTAGGGAAAGTTAATTTGAATGAAAATGCCCCTCTGCTCTATTCAATGATAGTAATTTACCGTGCTTAGCACAAAACTGTTTGATGAATAAATGAATGAACGGATAAAGAAATGGATTGGTAAGATTATAAACAAAAAATTTACATGTGAAATCAGGCACACTGAATGCAGCAACTAGTCTTGGTGTGACTAAATTAAATAATAGGTTGTTGTTTTTTTCTGGTGCTTACTTGGAGCATCAAAATTTTGAGTCTACTTGGTTTTTCTCAGTCTTGCTCCTGGCTTGTGTGCTCCATACAACCTTTATAGTAAAATATACTCAGTTGGCACCACTGCCCTTACTCCCTCGAGCAATCCCAGAAAATAAATTAGTAAAGGAGCGTTGCTTCCCTCCAGTACGTTTTGAAAACTTCTGTCTTCCTCCCTGTAAGGGTTAACACCAGGAAGAGAGTCACAGAGCCTGCTTTTTCTCTAGTTCCATCTATTTTCTGCTATGAGTCATGTTAAACCCATCACAGTGGAAAGAGTAATGTCCTGCAAGTAATCCCAGCTGAGAAAGGTGCTCCCATTACAAACCTTAATGATATTTTCTGTGAAACAAGTATCAAACAATCAGGCTATTATATATGGTACCACCTGATCTGCATAAGGTCACTGGAGGTGAATTAGTCTTATTTGATGTTTATAAGATTTGGTATTACTGGCCAACATTTTGATTTCAATAAATCCAAGGTTGCTGAGTTTTAGATTTGATATTGATGCTGTATCATTAGTGAATTTTATCTTAAAATAAATCCTAACTTTCACTTTTAAAATGGCACACTAAAAATGGTGTTACCACCCTCTTCCTTTCTAAATCATTCTTAAAATCACAGATAATTGAATGTGCAAAACATAAATTTCATCTTTGACAAATCTAGGAGATAGCTGCAACCCCAAGCCATGATGCATAAGATGGTCTTAATGAGGTGAAGTACAATTTGGCATGGGCGACCTCGAGAGAATACTTGGGCAAAGAGAGCAAGAGCTCCAACGTGTCAGCACATCTGGGGAGATGAGACCACTGCCCATTGTATGAAACAGTGGAAACAGGATACAAGTGCTGGGGGCTTATCTGGAATGGTTTGGCACCAAAGAGAAGCAAAGGAGTTGGTTCTGGGCCCTAGTTATAGTGGTAAGGACAGATTTTGAATAGTAATAACTATTGCAATAGGGAAAAGAGACAGTGTGAACTGAACACAACTTTGAATTGTACAGAAGGGACTGGGAATTTTTCAGGGAGGATGAGGGAGTAAGGAGCTGGCAAGCAAGGGCTCAGTAGAGTCAGAAAAGTAAAACTTTACAAGAAGTGTAACCAAACAAGTGGCTGTCTGCCACAGCAAATGCCAAACTCATGAGACAGGTGGTGGTACAAAAGGAAAGAGGCTTATTCAAGTCCCACATCTGGGAGAATGGTAGACTCCTGTCTCAAAGGCCATATCTCCTTTCTGCTCAAGCCCCAGGTTCTTATAAGGATAGGAAGGGGAGGGCTTTTTTTTCTATCCAATTATCCTGCTAGCTTTGGCCTGCTCAGGTCCTATCCATTTATCTTTTTAACTTTCAGTGTGCTCAGTGTAATAACCTCCCCCTGTGCCATCTTGGCCAATGGGGGAGATTCCAGATACTCCCTCTCTAAGGAAACAAAACCACATACTAAGATGCACTTGTGAAATGATTTAGGGGAATAAATTTTCCTCACAAGGAATCTTCCTCTTAATTTAGGACAAGTTCTGGGAGATACAGTTAGTTTGTTGCTTCTCTCTGCCTTTGCTTTTACTGATGAATTTCTGCTTATTCTTTATTATTTTCTTCCTTATAATTTATTCATGTTAACAATTTTCTTACTCTAGTTTATGAGTTGACTGTTTAGCTAATTTATTTCCAAATTTTCTTCTATTTTTTTTAAAGCAAATACTTTTAAGACTATAAATTTACCTTCACATACCACATTAGGTGCACGTCACTTTTTTTTTTAATATAATGTTTTTGTGATGGTTCAATTCTAGATATATTTTGTTTACTTATATATTTTTTAAAGTATTTCATATTGTAGTCAAGTATTTCAATTTTCTAAAATGTATTGAAACTCACATATTCATGATCCAATTTTATAAACATTCACTGTATATTCAAAACCTATAAAAGTTATCTACTTAAAAGGTATAAATTTATCTTATCTAGTGTGATAAGATTAGGTAGTCTTGCTAATTTGTTGTCTAAACCTTCTAAAAGTCTTAGAGATTTTGTGCTTTGATTATTATAGAAACATGGTAATATTTCACACTATTGTTATAGTTTGTTATTTTCCTCCTAATAATATTATCAGGGTTTGTTTTCTATATTTTAAAGCTAAATGGTTAAGGTAGTCGAGTTCACAATTATGGTGTCTTGTTGGCAGATTTCCCTTTCACTTTTATATAGTATCCATCTTTATCCTTATTAATACATTTTGGTTTAATTGTATTTTGCTTGATATAACTATAGGTAGACAAATTTCTTTAGGTTAACACTTTTCTTTAGGTTAACATTTTTATAGTTTACCTTTTCCATCCATTTGCTTTAAACTTTTCTGTGTCATTTGTCCATATCTGTTCATTATTTTCTAATTTTATAATCTTTTTCCAAAGACTAATTTATTCAATTTACCTTTAAAATTTGCAACTATCTTAATTTATGTGTTTTTTTATGTATCATACTATAAATATTTCTAAGTCTATAATTATCCAATATTCTGTATTTCTTTTAAAAATGACAGAGACCTCAGAGTACTTTAAGTACTTTTACTGCTGTTGTAATACTACTTCTAGTATTAATTAATAGCCAACACTTATGTAACCTTTACTATGTTCCAGGTACTGTTTTTTGTTTTTTTTTTAATCTTTATTGTTGAGAGTATTACACATGTCCTCCCTTTTTTTCTCCCCATTGCCCCCCTCCATCTGGATCCAATCCCACCCCAGGCCTCCACCACCTTATTGTCTGTGTCTATGGGTAATGCATGCATATGGGGGTTGGCAAAAGTAGGTTTACAGTTGTGAGTATACCAAACAGTTGATTCTTGTATTATTATTTTTGTAAGTTTATATTATACAACCTACTTTTGCACACCTCTACGCATATAAGCTCTTCAGTTAATCCCTTCCTACCTCTCCCTCCCCCCTTCCCTCTGAGAGTCATCAGTCTGTTCCATGTATTCCATGCCTCTGGTTCTCCTTTATTCATCAGTTTACTTTGTTCATTAGATTTCTTATTTGTTTATTTTGATTTTAAGATTCAATTGTTGATAGATGTGTATTTATTGCCATTTTATTGTTCATATTTTTTATCTTTTCTTTTTCTTCTTCTCCTTAAAGAAGACCCTTTAACATTTCGTGTAATACTGATTGGGTGGTGATGAACTCCTTTAGCTTTTTCTTGTCTGGGAAGCTCTTTATCTGACCTTCAATTCCAAATGATAGCTTTGCTGGGTAGAGTAATCTTGGTTGTAGGTTTTTACTTTAATAACTTTGAATATTTCTTGCCAATCCCTTTTGGCCTGCAAAGTTTCTGCTGAGAAATCAAATGACAGCCATATGAGTGCTCCTTTGTAGATAACTAACTGCTTTTCTCTTTCTGCTTTTAAGATTTTCTCTTTGTCTTTAACCTTTGGCATTTTAATTATGATGTGTCTTGGTGTGGGCCTCTTCAGGTTCATGTTGTTTGGGATTCTCTGTGCTTCCTGGACTTGTATATTTATTTCTTTCACCAGGTAAGGGAAGTTTTCTGTCATTATTTTTTCAAATAGATTTTCAATTTCTTGCTCCCTCTCTTCTCCTTCCAGTATCCCCCATAATTCCACAACTTCAAACGTACCAGGTACTGTTTTAAGTGTTTGTATATATTGACTCGGTTTCTCCTTGCAATGACTCTATGAGGTACATCCTATTACTATCCTTACAAATAAAGAAACCTAGATGAAGAGGTCAAAATGACTCATCCAGGGTAACACAACTAGTAAGTGATAAAACAAAATATCAAGTGAAAAATTTTAGAACTTGTGGGAGAAATGTAGAAGAAAGTGACTTTAGTATTATAGTATTAATAAGATTTATTAATAAGAGAAAAAAGCAAAAATCACAAAGTAAAAGCGGTGTTACAATTTACAACTTCCTTTAGACAAGTGATACCCAAAGACAGTTTAAAAGAAAAACTACAGACAGGAGAAGTTACAGGTAACACACTTGGAAGATGAAGAATAGGTTGCCAGTCTATGCAAAGAACTTCTATCTATAAATACAAAAAGGACACAATCCCTCCCCACCCCACTCCCCCTCAAAAGGGCAAAAAATTAGACAAGGCAATTCCCTAAAAAGGAAATCAGAATGGCCAATATATTCAACCTCAAAAGTAATTACAAAAGTGCTAATTTAAAACTAGGAGATATAAATTTGCAAAAGGGGGTAATATTTTTGTTAGTGCTTGGTGAGATTGTAAATTTAGAGAGCCATTTAGCTGTACCTGGCCAAGAAGCTATGCATACATACCCTGCAACTGGGAGTGCCACTCATAGACATGTGCACTAGGGATCCAGTATAGTCTATGTATGTGGCTGTTCTTTCTCAGAGAAATGGAAAAGTAAATTGGAATACTAGATAGCAATTAATATGAATGGTGAGAAGCCACAGGTACCAAAAGGCATAAATCTAAAAATTAATGAGTGAAAAGGCAATTTGCAGGAAAGTATTAGAATATGATAACATTAAAAACTTTAGATTTAGGATATTTGTATATGTAAAAAAATATAAAAACACACATGAAAATAATATTCATTTCTAGAATATAAGGACAACGTCTGGAAAGGTAGAATCCTGTGAGGTTACTGGGATTTGAGTGTAAAGAAATATGAAAGAAAATATAGTAAAATGTTTACATTTGTTTAATCTGGGTGGAGGGGTTCCATGAGCATCTGTTACATATATTATCTCTATACTTTTAGTATTTCATAATTTAAAATAGAAAGCAAAATATTTATCACACATTAATTTAAATTTTCAATATTTTTAATAATTCCATCATTTAATTTAAATAAACAATTCTTTAAATAATACTACAAGTTTTGACATAAGCTTAAATATAGTGAGGGAATGTTTAAGCTCAATTGAATCAACCAAATGGCATTTTACCAACTGGGGCTGTGGACAATTTTCTTCTCCTATAGATGTTACCTAAAAAAATTGGGAAGGCAGAGGATTTCCTACTCTCTTTGTTACTGAAGTGTTCATTTTTCAAGTGGCTGTTTCTAGCTCCAAATTAATAAAAGACAGCCAGCCTCTCATACAGTTCTACTCTCATAAAATCCTATAATCACTTCCTCTGTGACTTAATTATCTAAAATGTTTACTGTTCCAGAGTTATAATGTCTCAGTTTTTCTGAAATACAAGCATCTAGGTAGTTTTCAACATTCTCATTCCCTAGTCCATTAGCTCTGTATTAACCGAAAGGTTCACTGCAACATGGTCCATCTACGTTTTTTCAGTACATGAAGGAGGAAACACACTGCTGTTCTATGTCATCAACACAGTCATGGCACAGCAGTGTGATAAAAGCATCAAACACTTGCTACCTCTCCATATTCATATATGGTATGCGTCTATTACCGGTGCATGACAATCCACTGGGCCCTCAGTTGACAAGGGAGTCCTGCCTTCCCCATTAGAACTAATACCCTTAGAGAAAAATGACCCTGGGAAGACTATCTAATGTGGCTGATGGATGATTGAAGTACCGACACAGGCTTATTTTAGAAAGATTAAGACTTGGTTCATTGGAGAATGACAGGCAGGCCCATTGGCTCTGATAGATCTGGAAGTGCTAATGCTTTGTTGACTGTCATGTCGGATCTCAATTATATTCTATAATGTTGGAATTCCAGCCTTCTTACAAACTGCCTGTTCTGCTCTGAATAGCAGTCAATAGGTAAATAGGTTCAGGGTATCTTATAAAGGTAGAGTCTATTTTACCAACTAATGGTTTCTGACCTCCAAATCTTTAAACAAAGAAGAAAATAATGTCAAAGTTTCATCAAAGAAAATGGGCTAGAAACAAAGTTTGTGGACAGATCATGGACATGACTCATTGCCCATGACATGTGCAGTGCCTCCTTATAGAAATGTGTTATCACTGCCAATGGGGGTAGGTAACCCTGGGATCATAGGCTTACCTCATAAGGGAGAGACTCATAGCCCATACCAAACTGAATAGCCCATACTAATCTCCAAGCCATGATTTATTTTCCAGGAGTAACCCATCATTTGTGCTGCACTAAAGCTCTCATTTAAAATGGTGAAATCATCCTCAGTTCAAACCTTAGAGGAGGTTTCTCTGCATAACAAATAGATATGAAAACCAAGCTGTTGGCCCAATAACAGACGCAGGTAACATGCGATGGAATCTGGAAGCCCAGACGTTCAGCACAGAAGGTAATGTGAATCTGTTCCCAAGATCCAGATTGTGTCATCTGTGTTTAAATGAGTTTGTGTGTGTGTCAGTTAGCCAACATACTCTGCAGTGACTTCTAAAGGAAAATATCAGACTTGTGTCTGTGGTGTAGCAGAGAATACTGCTACTGTTTGATTGAAGGACACTCAAGGAGACTTTTGTCTGTGTGCTTCTGTTGTGAGGTGTGTGTTTTAAGAAGCTGGAGGTTGAATAGCTTTGATGACAAAAAATTGATATTAAGATCCCATTTGGAGCTGAGTCATTGTGTCTGCCAATCATTCACCCTCTTCTGAGTAAAATAAACACCCAGCCATGGAATCATGGAATCTGGAGTTGGAAAGGACTTTAAATGTCATCTAGTGTGATCCCTCACTAATTGGAGGAGTCACTTTTAAAATTCAGTAACGGAAAATCTGAAAAGAAGACCATCTTTCTCAATCTCTTTTCCCTCTGTTTATTTTCCTGTCTCTTCAGTCTCTTTCTTTTTCTAAGTTTCTAGCTCTGTTTCAATAACTCTGTCTGTCACTCTCTGTCTCTGTCTCTCTGTCTCTGTCCCTCTCTGTCTCTGTCTCTGTCTCTCTCACACACACACACACACACACACACACACACACACACCACGTGCATTTCTCTATCTCTCTGTAATGTGGTTCACTTATTGACTACTTTCACCAGATTAAATAACAAACAGAAACATCTTTTCCTCTTTCTTTTGCATAATAGCTCTTCAAATATCATGGCATTTGGATTGCCTTTCTTCTAGTTATATAAACATTCCCTTAAATCTTGGTTTCATGCCTTCATCATCTCATTCAGTTCTCTCTGGATGCACTCTAGTGAAAGAAGGAAAACTTGACTGGTTGATGTTATTTCAAGATATTTAGAAGTTTAGAATAAAATTTATATTGGTACCAAAAGTGGCTATTAATTATGGATATTCTATTAAATACAAATTAGTCTCTGCACATATTTGGCCATATTTTAGGCATAGTTCACCTCTTCTTCCTGTATTTCATAAAGCTTTAAGAACTCACCTATTTGTGGCACTGGGTGCTCCAAACAGAAATAGACCGTCTCGGTTTTAAATTTAGGATCTGTATATGATAACCAGGCTAGAGTTCCCTACTAATGGTTCCTTATCACCGCCAATGTTAAGAACATTAATAGCGTTAGCCATTTCTGTTAGGTGTTGCACAAGACACAAGATGAGTTAGAAACAGTCTGGCTCAAATAACCTACCATCTAGTCTGGGAGGAATGCAAAGAAGTAAACAGTACATATTTATAATAAGGCAAAACCGAAAGCTGCACTATGTAATTATCCTAAATGTTATGCATTTTTTCAGAGTTTGTTTTTGAGCATATATAATAGTCCAAGTCTATCATTTATCCTCACAAGGGTGAGCAAAATGTATTTCAAAATCTTTTGCATGTAAAAATGAATTTCAGGTATAGTACCCACTCAGAACTAGACTAATGATGCAATAAATACCTACATTGATTTTGCATGGGTAGGAAACAAGCTAATCAACAAAAAGCAAATCACCAGGCAATGACACTTTACTCCTTTAAGTACAAGACTCTCAAAATTATACCATTTGGGGGAAATTCTTCCTAAAACATCCCATGCTCATTTGGCTTCTCAAAGAAATAATTTAACCTTTAATGGATGACTCACTGTCAACATTCCAAACTTCAGTCCTTGGCCTAGGTGCTAATACGGCCATGCTGTCAGGATCCACTGAGAAGGTAGGGCTGTTTTTGTTATCATTGGGACTTACGCTCCTCATAGTTTCAGCCTTTGGCTTTTTATTATGACCTTGAGTTTATTGATTCAATGTAATTTAATGTACAATATTCTCAGACCCCTTCTCTGAAGTTCTGCTTCTCAGAGCAAGGTTTATGGATGCCCTCGCTCCCAAGAGCTCTCCTAAAGCTGGATCGTAAGAAAAGCCCTTAGCAAATCACCGCAAATGTTCTATCACATTCAAACTAACTTCAAGGGACTGTAGCTTCATGGGGAAATATGGGGTAGGGAAAGGGCATCATGAAATCTGAGCAGTGCCTGTGGGCTGGCTTATTGTCACTATGCTTCTCCCCCACCTCATGCTAGTCCTAGGCCACAGGTGTGCCAGACCCGAAAACCACAGGGTTATTGCCCTTATCTTATCTATGACTCTGCTATTCAGAAGGCACTCTCAGCTCAAGACTCCTGCTGTCTGAGTGACGGAACCTAGCCAACATCTGACTGCTAGACAAAAGATGCATGATTATCACTAAGACAAGAAATACCTTCGGAGCTGAAAAGCAGTGATTTAAAAAAAACAAACACCTTGCCTTGTTTTAAAAGAGAAATATAAGATGAAATTAGAATATCAGATGTGACCACCTATCATCATTCAATTCAACATGTATTCATTAAGGGTCTGTGGTATGCCAGGGACTAAGACACACAGAGGAGTCAACAATAGTTTCTGCCCTTGAGGGGCTGAAAGACTGAAAAAGGGAAACAAATACATAAACCGACAACTACAATTTAGTGTGTTAAGTGCTATAGTAGTACAGTGGGCATGGAAATTGAGCTAAGAAAACATGGAGAACAGAAAATATCAAATGGAGAAAAGTTAGGTTAACTTACTAAGGAATGGAATTCACACAAAGAAGATGGGATTTAAGGCTGTTTTTAAATGATGCATGAAAGTGGAAAAGAGAGGGAAGGCCAGTTTTGACCAAAGGGACAACAGGAACAAAGCACAGTGGAATCTCTGCACCACAGTGGTGAGGAGGTTTTTGGAGTGGGGTTTAGAGGCTGAGTTGGGTTTAATCAAATGCCATGTTAAGAAATTTGGAGAACTTCAGGGTAGGAAAAGATTATGTATTTTAAATTAGGAGAATGACAAGGTAATTTTGTTTTTTAATTTAAAAAAATTGAAAGCAGTGTGGGAAATGGCCTGGAGTTGAAAACTCTGGAAATGGAGAGACCAATTAAATTTGTTGGAATAGTTTACAAGAGATGGGGAGGGCCCCATATGCAGAGGTGGGAATGTATTCCAGAGAGAGTTGGCTGGGTTTGACTTGAAGCGAAGGAGAATATGTATTTTAGGATAACTGCTAGTTTTCTGATTTGTGAGACTTAATGGACTATAACACAAGTCTGAGGGAAAACGCCGAGTTCATTGTTCTGGATAAAATACCGTTAAGATGCCCAGGGGGCACATACGCTGCCAGTTTTGATTGGCAGTGAGAAATCTGCGTGCTCTGGGGAGTGAGGTTAAGGGACTAACCCATGGACCAAGTAGGATTGGGAAAGATGATAGCAGGCTGACAGGCTAGGAGCCTGTGTTTGAAGAAGGCATAGGTCCAGTGTAAGCTTAGCGACCATAGTTTCCCAAGCCCGAATTAGTATATCTATTCTGATAAGCATATATGCACTTTCAAGTATGATGGGACAAAACAGTCCCATCTGTAGCAGAAAATTATGGTCATATGTTGCTTTCTAAGTGAACAAATGGTCAAACAACCAGAAAAGCAGTGAGGCTAGATTACCTTGGACTGGGAAGGGGACTGGTCCTCCCCTACCCCTTCCCCCCTCGCCCCTCCCCCACCTCTGCCCCCTCCCCGCTCCCCCTCCCTCAGCCCTGCACCCTCACTTTTTCCCTAGGTAGAGCATTCCAATGAAACCTTTCGAAAGCCCAAATGATATAAAGAAGCAATTGCCATTCATTTATATGTAAACGTTTTTGAGCATTCCCAGACCCAGAATTCAACGCACACACACTGTCTTTCGTGCAGCTGTAGGCTACGGTAACACCCCTACGGGCTCTCTCAGCGCAGTTCCTGGGGAAGGGGCCGGGTGGCGCCGCTCTCACTGCTGGGGGTTTGGGGGGGCTTGGGGGGGGCGGGGGGAGTGGCTTTCCGCCGCCTTTGTAAGGGCTAGCTGCAGACAAACGCTAATTGCTGTTTTCACTTTCCACCTTCTTTTTCGTAAAAGTGAAAATCCTCTTTGGATTTTTTCCAGTGCGTAAAAGCAGGTACTGGCGCAGGTCCTTCGGAAACGAGAAGGGGCGATTTCCGCAGAGCGCGTGGCATTGCTCAGCGCTCCCCGGCTCACAGATGCGCGGCGGCGGTCCCCCTCACTGGACAGTTGTTCCCACAGCACCCTCACGTCATCTTTCAGAAGGCGGCGGTTGCCCAGGAGGGGAGCAGAGCAGACACAGCTCGCCCTGCCTGCAGTGGCTCCTGCAGCTATTGTTCTGCGTCCTGACCGTTCAGGCCTCCGCCACCGAACTTCCCAGCGAGCTGGCCATTGGAACGACAATCACCTGCTTCCTCTGGCACAGCCAGCTCTTTTAGACTTTTAATTTTTTTTTTTTTTTTAGAGTTCAGATGTAATTATTGGAAGGAAAAAAAAAAAGTTGTGTGTTGTTACTGTTCTCCTTTTGGCTTCGGCTTTGACTGTTTGGGAGTCTGATCCAGCTTTTATTGGATTGAAAAAGCACGTACACCAAACAGTCACCCCCTCAGGCAGGAACGCGGGGCTTTGGGTGCTCACGCTGTTGCAGCAAAATATTCATGAAATCTGCTCTCAGAGGCAATCGTTTTTTACTGTGCCCTCGGTGTCTTCCAAGGGGGATGGGCGGAAATATGAAAATGGGCGACATAGCTTGATAAAGGCACAGGCTCGAGCTCCCACACCCGCAAACGCTGCCGCGGGTCCTTTCGGAGCCTGCAGCCCCCGCACGCGGGCCTCATCCGATCCAAGACGGAATTAGCACCCGGGAAACGGCCCACAGCGTTTTTGTTTGCATGTAACGCATCTCTGCGTTTAACAGGCTTTCTAAGGCAGGTATTCTTTATCACCAAATGACAATGGCAGAAATGCAACAGTCAAGTCCAAATGCGTAAGAGAAGCAGCCGCCAGCGCGAGGCGGAAATTAACATTCTGGTCACGGAGCGCGAGCAGTTTATTCTGGAGTTCATTCGGAGGAGGTAATGACGAGGAAAATGACAAAGAAAACTGTTACTGACCATTAGTGAGCAATCACTCTGTCATCTTGCCGAGATAATTTAGATAAATGGGGGGTTTCCGCTGTCTCCCAGGGAGACGGGGGTTGACGTCTTTGATAATGGCAACCCACTTACAGGTTGTTTTTTGACAAATGAATTTTTTCATCGGGCAGATGGGAAATAGTCTTGTCGGTGCCTGCCCGTTGGATGTAGTAATAGCTTCCTTTTAGAAGTTTGTTAAAAAAAAAGCCTGTCCGTTTTCTGTGTTTGATGCCCAGGGATACATGCTGAAATGCCCGTTCAAGGCTTTTCAGCCACTGAGGAAAGCAGTTTGGAAACATAAGGTATTTAATAAATGAATGCCAAGCATACCATATTTTTGTTCAATTGACTTATATTATTTTAGCAGCTGCTAACTATGCACTGTTGCTACTTGGAGCCTGGTAACAGATTTCTCTGTTCCGCCTGGGTAATCTGTTTTTTTCAGAATGGATTTTTTTCCCCCCACCTGAACTTTAGTAGAATTTTGGCTGCTACATTTTGAGGGCAATCATCAAATCAATTTAAAGCAAATAAGCAGATAGCAGTTTTCAAGAGAGAGGATGAAATTTACCCAGTGTTGTTTGAAAAATATTTTATTTTACCTTTGATGTCATAGTGCACTCCAATATCATTTATGGCCAAGAGGTGAAATGGCTATGTCCATTTTCAGGGGATTAACAGACGTGTATACTCTGAGAATACTTTATTTTAAGAAAAGACTCAGCAGAAATGGCTATGGCGTATATTCTGTTTACTAAGCAGCTTACAGGAACTGCGTCAGGCATGGAATCCAGTGTTTACTTGTGGAATGGAGTAGGCAGGAGAGGGGATCTGAGCGTGGGGCCCAAAGCCAGCTGCTGCAATGTACAAGATGTGTAAATAGGAGAGTTTCTCAGGTCTTCTAAAATTTGGTTTCCTCATATGTAAAAAGGGGTGAAAATAGCATCTTGTTTTCGGGATTGTTGTCAGGATAATATAAGATAATGAATATATAGCTATGATGATAATAATGATGGTGATGATACTAATGATAACAATGATGATTCTTTAAAATGCCAACCCCACCTCGAAATAATCAAAGGTGGTTTTACTTATGATGCAGTGCCTCTGGGGATAGCAGGAAGGCTCTGCCTTCCCTGCCTGTCCTAACAGACAGGAAGGCCAAGAGCGACATGGAAATTTCAACGATTAGCACTCATTCTCTTTATCAACTATTTTGTTTTTCACTTTGCCCTTGAACATGCAGTGCGCACATCCGTTCTTTGCACATGGGTGTTTTGTATTTTAGTGTGGCTAATTGAGATGTTCCTAAGGTGAGTGGCTGCCTCTCTGCTGAAGGCTGGGCAGTGGGGCCTGCTGCAAAAGGGAGGGGAGTGGAAACCAGCGGCACATTTAGGCCTGTCCAGTCCACCAGCATGCAACCTCAGTCACTGTATTAGTCCACCAGGGCTGCCATAGCAACATATCATAGACTTGGCGGATGAAACGACAGAAATTTATTTCCTCCCAATTCTGGAGAAAGGCTTTAGCTAATGCAGTTTCTGGTGAGATTTCTTTTTGTGGCTTGTAGATGACCGCCTTCTCACTAGGTGCTCACACGGCCTTTCCTTGGTGTTCATCTCTTTTCCTTTACTTACAGGGCCACCAGTCCTATCAAGTTAGGGCCCACTCTCATGCCCTCATTCCACCTTGATTATCTCCTAAAGATCCTATAGATCTCTATATGTCATCGCAATGGGGGTTAGGGCTTCAACATATGGATTTGGAAGGGAAGGGGAGATGCAATTCAGTCCATAGCCGTCACTATAAAAAAAAGACATTTTCAGAGATCCCAAATCCCTACTCTTAAAAACTAGTCCTAGAAACTATAAGTAAAATAAAATGCAGGGAATTCCCACAGCCTTATATGTGATATGTGGATCTTTTCTTTAGATAGAGGGAAATATATCATAAAATCTTTAAATGCATCATTCTTTTTAAGCATAATGTCTGATGATATACTCTTGAAATTTGATTCTTTTAATCTTAAACATGGTTTAAGTTAAATGTGTGGTTTAAGTTCAAAGAGCCAAAGATCTTTGCTTCCAAAACATCTAATGTAGAATCGTTCAATCCTGGTAGCACACTAGAATCACCTGGAAAGTTTGTTTGTTCTGGTCCCTCTCTCTCTCTCTCTCTCTCTCTCTTTCTCTCTCTCTGTGGGGGGGTGGGGGGATGGGGGGTGTTTAAACTTAATTCCTGGGTTCTTTCCAAGGTTACTTAAATCAGGATCTCTGGGGGTGGGTGCTGGCTTTAGCAGGTTGTAAAATCTCTACAAGACATTCAAATTCACTGCCAGAGTTTAGAATGGACAAATATGATTTCCAACTTTGTCTCAATTGTGTTAGGGCCAGAATTTAATTTTTATGAAAAAAATGAAATAAAAATAAAACAAATAAACTTGTTTGTTTTAATAAAATAAAAAATGAAATAATTATACAAACCTTCAGTACAGATAGTAACACTGCTGAAACTGAACTGTTAACCTGTACAGTAGTCACCTAAAATGTTCCTCTCTCAGCTGATGTATGAAAGTCTTAATTCAATATGTAAAGGATTCCAAATCCCCCCATGGCTCCCATCTGACTCAAAGTAAAGATCAAGTTACCTAGAGTGACCTATGCGGGCTACACCCGCTTTGCTTTTGGTCTCTGACGTCATCTCTCCTACTCTCTGCCTTGCTGTCTCTACTCCAGCCAACTCACCTCCTCACTCTCTCTACCTTGTGGCCTTTGTATTTACTGTTCCCTCCTCTTGGAATGCTCTGCCAAATATGCATGTGGCTAAGGTCCTCACATCCTTCCAGTCTTTCATTCAAATGACACCTTTCTAATGAAAGCTCTCCTGACTCCTTTATTTAAGAAATGAAACCCACACCCCACACAAGTCCATGGCACTTCTGGTCCCTTTCGCTCTACTCTGCTTTTTGCCACAGCATTCCTCAGCTTCTAAAACGCTATAGCACTAGTAAATTACGTTTGTTGTGTACTTCTGGTCTCCTACCACTAGAATATATGCCCCACAAAGACAAGGGTTGTTATTCCGCTGAAGTCCCAACTGTCTGGGAAAGCTCCTGGTACACAGCACCCACTCATTGTTGTGAATAAATGAATGAAATGCTGCCCAAGCTTCTGACTTCAAGTCTCGCTCAATTCCCTGGACAAGACCCATGGCCAGCCCTGTAATTATTTCAGGCTTCCAGACTTCTGACTTCCGATCCAGTCCTGCTTACCCTCTAAGACTGATAGGGAAACATGAAGGATAAATCCTAGCCCACAGCCACTCTAATTCTGTTCTGGTATTCCATTGGCAATGGGGAGATAAAGAAAACTAAATCCACTACCCCCCGAAGAAGGAAAGTATTAATTCTACATTTTTAAAGATATCCTAAAACATCCCAGTGGCTTGATTATAGTCTGTTTTATGTCTTGGATCTTGCTCTTTGAAGGAGAGATTAACTTTCCTCAAACAGATCTTTTATCTATTAGTAAGGAGAGTAGAAATAATGGCTGGATATTGTTTATGCTTCTCATTTACAGCTCTCAATTCAACATTATTCAATGGGCAAAATTTCCATCAAAAGATTTATTACATAGTGTGATTTTAACACTAGTGAAAAAGTTTTGGAGATAGAGAAATCTAAGCATTAATCCTCATTTCTAATTACTTTGAATTAATAGCTTTTGCCTGACCTCCTGCTTCTGTCTCACATTTATCTCAAGAATTGACTCCACAGAACTCTTGGGTCAAAGATCAAAATCTGCCCCCTCAGGAAAACAAAAACAGTCTAATTTGAGAGTTTTGTTTGGTTTATTTTTCCCCTTTTTCCATCATCCGCATGAAGGCTTATCTTAAGAGAATGCAATGATGTCAGAAACTCTAATTGGCTCTTATTGGGGTTTTCCAATTTTAGTAAATGGTTTTAGGAGAAAAAAGGTGTCATATAAACTCATCTTTAGCAATATGAGTAATAGAGGGGAAATTAAAGTCAGAGGTAGATGTTTTGAGTCACATATTCTTTGAGTCACATATTCTTTTTGCTCCCCAAGGTTTGACACATTATAGAGCAGCCTTTTAGCGAAATTACAAAGCTTTCGTGTTGCCCTCTCCTACTTGGACAGCTGGTGAGAGAGAAAAAGTTACATGCAGCCACCAAGCATTGACTTTTTCATCAGTGGGTTGTCTTACTTTTGTTTTGTTTTTTTCTTTCATATAGCTGTATTTGCCCATATCTTTTGTATCTTTCATCTTTCACCTAATTTGTTGGAAGTAGCCATTCAGGTCAAGGTGGGGAAGGAAGAAAACACTCTTATTATTAAGGTTAAAAAATTGAAACTGAAAATGAAGTTGAGTTAGCATTATCTGTACAACAGACCTGGAAGGTTCTGGTTCCCGATGAGCTGAGAACAGCCAAATGTGCAGAAATAATATAGAAACAGAAGCCATGCCATGTGCGCCTCTCCAACTCTGGCAGTCAAGTGAGCAACTAGTGCCTTCAGCTGCTGCGTCAGCCTGAGAGGGAAGGAGGGAACTGATTCTTCAGATTGCAAGTGAACCTGAAATGTGTAAATTAATATGTGCAGATGGTAGGGGAGCTGCTTCTATGACAGGAGGTAATTGGAGCTGCTCTTCCTGTTCAGCCAGTGGCATCCAAAAGTCTTCCCAGTTCTGGGGGGATTGTGAAATGTAGGTGAGCCTGGGTCTTGGAGCTGTCTCCTTTCTCCTTTGAAGAGCCCAAAGTCCCTTCAATGGCTGCTTTGCTTATATCAGGGTCGCCCTCTTATTGTGTTGGAACTGGGCCCTATTTAAAATATAGTCCTAAAGGGTTCATGTGCTTCCCTCACCCTGGCCTGCTCAGGACATTCTTTTTTATTTTTTATTTTTGAATAAATCTTTATTAATTTCAGAGAGAGGAAGGGAGAGGGAGAAAGAGATAGAAACATCAATGATGAGAGAGTCATTGATCGGCTGCCTCCTGCAAGCCCTTGACTGGGGACTGGGAATCGAGCCTGCAACCCGGACATGTGCCCTGACCAGGAATGAAACCTCGATCCCCTGGATCCTAGGTCGATGCTCAACCACTGAGCCATACCCGGCTGAGCTCAGGACATTCTTGATGACTGAATCACCTTTGGAGGCCCAATCTCTCCTAGTATCACTATAGGGCAGAGTGAGTGATATTACAGGTGAAGAGGCTTTTATAATAGTGCCTCTCAAGTAACTGCAGATAGGCTGTCACCTCTTTGTCCTGCAACAGGAGCCATTAACAGAGCTTCAAGTGACTCTGTCACCAGACAAGTTTTCCATTCATTCTTCTAAGCTATGCCAGTGACCTCTGCTTCCATTTGCCACCTGAGTATTTGAGCCAATAAAATTGACCCCAGGTACTGACACTCCACAAATGATGAATTTAAGTGACAACAGCAGATATAACCACTGCAAAAGTTGTGAATTCAAAGTAATAGAAAAATTATGTGTCTGGGTGATCTCCCCTTTGGTTGGCTCAGATGTCTCCAGAAAAGGAGATACCACAGAAAAAAAGACACAAGTCATATAATAATTATTACAGGGAGGAATCAATGAAAAGTGAATCTGCTTTTATTGATTTAGAGTTGAGAAAACGTGGCCTGGAGAGGTGAAATAACTTTCCCAACCAGCCAGGTTATGTATCCTGAGTCAGGTAAGAACCCTGATTCCCTGAACACTTCGTTCTGTTTTCTTCCCACTGACTCATTGGAAACCTGCCTTTAGCATGTACTGTTCTGGTAGAGAACCAACTTTATCATCAAGCATAAAGGTGCTCTCGGCTCAAGCCTGAGCCAAGTTCGCTGCTGAGACACAGACATCCAGGGGTGAGCAATAGTTGTTTGTATAGAACATCCAGGGGTGAGCAATAGTTGTTTGTATAGAAAATAATACAATATTTATTAATAATACAAGAATAAACTTTGTGTTTCATGGACAAACAACTGTAAACCTACTTTTGCATACCCCTGTGTTATCCATGTCTAAAGGCCTAGTGTGAGTCAGCCAAGGATGCCTTTGCACAAAGAACCAAGGATTTTGCAAAAAAACTCATCCTAAGGAAGGGTGAATTAGGCCCCACAATAGGACTAGTAAGAATGTCTTATGTTCTAAGGAAAAGGGTGATTTTTCTGTCAAGTAACATCTCTCAACTCAATCCCTATTAATACTGGAGCTCTGAGGAGGGAACCACACTCTCAAAAAATTTTACTTAAGAGCAAAAATCAAGGAACAAATGTCTCCCCACCTTAACTTAGGGTTCCACTGGCATGGTACAAGTCAAGGCCACAGGTAGGAGACAGCACTATCCATTCTTTGCATCTTAGTCTATAAGAATGACACCACCTGGAGTTGTGCAGGGCACAGTCTGTGCAGTCAAATACAAAGGTCCTTGTCTAGAATATTAATTCTACTCACTGGTGGACGAGGAGACATAAGGATGGAGAAGTAAGGCTCAAAAGCAGAAAATCTGGTTTTGAAACTTCATTTAGCTACCAATAACTGAGAAATCTTAAGAAAGTTCTTTCAACTTTCTGGACCTCAGTTTCCCCATCTGTAAAGCAGATGAATTAGTAATAAATTCACTGGGATTAAAATTGTATGACTAGTTTACCCTCCTGTGCTTTTGATTGTCACACAGTAAGAAATAGCTATGTCTCAGGACCCAGTATTTTGGGCAACGCTTTGGCTCATTTGAGAACTTTTTTGCACAATCTGTCGGTCATTCCCCAAGAAGAATCCTCCTAGGGCAGGCATCATTTTGCACATGAGCCAGAGTTCCAGAGAGATGGCTCAGCTACAGTACCTCAAAATAGACCTCTCTCTGATTAGCACCCTGGAGTCAGGAGCAGGCGTTGAGTCAGTCACACCTCCTTCTAAATATTGGTACGGTCCTGCCTGCATCCTGACAGGTCTCCTCCCATTGACTTCAGAGAAGTGACTTCGGCAGAAGACGTGCACCAGGGAGCTGCGTGGTGGATCATAGGCTGCATTCGAGAATCAGCACATGATTTTCAGTTCTCTGCATTGTTGTCAGATGATGTGTTCAATTTCATGTTCTAAAAGCATGGCTACTGGGAAGGGAGTTTTGCATGGCCATTCCAATACTCAAGTGTGTTCCCCTTGGAACATGAATTGTGCTCATAGAAACATCTCTTGGGATATTAGGATGAGAGAAGAAGACAATGTGGGTCCTTCCATACATTCAACAGAAAGATACTACTGTGCTGCTCTTTTAAAAACTCTAGAACAAATGATGAGAAGTTTCTAAATTCTTTTTTATGAAGCCAGAATAACAATAATACCAAAATCACACAAAGGTAGTGCAAAGAGGAAAAACAATTCTCACTTATGAATAAATAAACATGGAAAAACATTAAAATAATACTAAGTAGAATTTATCAGTGAACTAAAAGAATAGTACTATAGGACAAATAGAGTTCGATATAGAGACTGAACCCTGACTCTGGAGCCAGATTATCTGTGTGTGAATGCTGGCTCTGCCTTTTAATAGCTGTAAAATCTTGGGCAAGTTCCTAGACCTTTGTGTGCCTTCATTTCCTTATCTGTAGAATGGGGATAATTACAGATCGGTTGTTGTGTGGATTAAGTTAGTTGCTATATGTGGAATACTTAGAATAAGGCCTAGCACATACAAGTTAGCCTTTATTTTTATTACTATTTTTCCAGGAATGCTCAATGTAAGGCAGATGTAAAACTTTTTTCCAAATAAAATGACCATTTGTTCCATCACAATTTATTAAATAACAGTTTATGTTCTGACTTATTTGAAACAACAGCCTTCACTATGTTAATAAAATCATACAATAAATACCTTTTGTTAAGTGCTTATTTTTTACTTTATAGAGGTTAAGTAATTTGTATAATCACATAAAGAGGTAGATGGCAGAGCCAGGATTACAAACCAGGTTGGGTTGACTCTCGGTGCTTTAAACCACTGTGTTTGGACCGCTTCCTTAGACTTGGATTCAGACTCCAGTGCTTGCTCCCTGGACAGCATGTCTAGTTGTTGAAATGTCTAGTTATGTAAACATAAATGCTTGATACAGTGAACTACAGTAAATCCTCACTTAATGTCCTTGCTAGGCTCTTGGGAACTACGACTAAGCAAAACAACATATAAGGAAACCAGTTTTACCATAGACTGATATCAACAAGAGTTAAGATCCTATGGCATATTTCTGGCTACAAAAAAACACACCAAGCTTATAAATAAAGACTTCAAACACTTCTAATATTAAACATGGAAATAAATGTGAGCTATCCATACATTGAAGGAAGATGAATTAAAAACAACTAATATAATTCTCTCCCACCTTGCTCTTTCCAGCCTAAGGTTGTGGGTGGGTGGATTGTCTGCTGGCAGCTCAGGGCTCAGGGCTCAAGGCTCAGGGCTCAGGGCTCAGGGCTCAGGGCAGGAGCCCACCCTGGACCGGACACCCTCCCATCACAGGGCCACTCACACCCCCTACTCTCACTGAGCCTGGGAAAATCGTCACACACTAATTAACCTAACTTGCCCATATTTTGGCTGTGGCAGAAATCCAGAGAACCCGGAGAAAAACCACACAGACACAGAACGTGCCAGCTCCACGCAGACAGTGGCCCCAGCCAGGAATTGACTTATTTCCTCATTAACATTATAACAAAATGACATTGAACAAAACGGTGTTATTCAAGGACCTGTTGTAAACAGTTTGGAACTGTTATTCAGACTTCAGTAACATCGACAAGGTCTAGGGAAGAGCAGTTACCAAATCAGCTACCTGCACATTACAGACAGGGGAAGGCAGGGGGGAAATGTACTTTTCATCATCATGAAAACGGATGCATGGAAAGGACTTTAAAAAAATTTCTGATGCATCATCTCTTTCAAAATCTTGTCTACGTATCTCGTTGCATCTCAGTATAAGCTGAGTCCTTTTTAAATTTTCCATGCTTTTTTACTTCAGGAGACAGCACAGTGAACATACTTCCCTGTGACTTCAACTGTAATAATCTGCCAGCCAGTGTATATTAGCTAAATACTTTATCCCTGCCCCACCCCAAAATACTATTTACCTCAAAGAAAAGGGTTAGCCACAGGACTTGCTATGTGAGTTCTTGCTTCATGATACATTTGTTTTGTATAGCATCACAACTTATAAATGGTATACATCCTAATAAGCATCCTGCACATTTCACCAATTATGTTACAAACAATAATTAATGACGATAAAGAATTAGGCTTAACTACATGATATTAGAGGACAAGCCCTTGGAAAGAGGCACCGTGTCTGCTGACTTCATGGAGGTTTTTTTTGTTGTTGTTTTTGGGTTTTGGGTTTTTTCCCCTCTGATCATCACACAGCGCATGTGTGCACCAAACCAATTATTGTAGATTTTCATTCTGAAAAGTCAATATCCAAGGGCATATTTTAAATTAATCAAACCTGTTTTGAGAGATAAGCTAAATTAGTTCTTTAAAAAGAGAGTGTGCAGTGCAAACTTATGTATTCATCATTATATTTAGCTTCAAGAAATAGCCTTACATAACCCCAGAGCGGATTTAAATGACTAAAATTCTACCGCAGGTTTGAAGCTGATAGAAAATCTCTAAAAAGAATATGCTGTCATTATTTTCAGTGCCATACAGGTTGCATTATTTCTGAATGTTTTATACTTTTACATTCTAATTTATATTATGGGAGTGGTCTTGAGTCAAGTCAATAAATACTTTTAAACAGCTGAATAAGCTATGAATATAAAAAAGGTAAGATATAGTTTGTTTATCCAGGGAGTAAAATCTTGCTGAGGAAGAAAAACTTAGACACATGGAAACAATCATAAATAAGGAAAAAGTACATGGAAATGACTCAGAATTCATGATTTCCAAAAATTATGATATGACCTTACAATCTCTGGGTTATTTGATCATAGCCCAAGGCCTAGCTCTTTCCAATCTAACTGCAGGCTACAGAAACCTTAGACTGAGGCATGTTTTCTATACCAAATGGGAGATTACCTAATGTTATCCTTGGTTTGAGAGTCGATTTAATAAAAGATTAGCACATAAACCTTAAGCAGCCTATTAAAAGAAAGAGCTTCAGAGAAAATGAGTATGATTTCCAGAGCCATTTAATTGATAGCAAATCTCCTTCTGTAAATACCATAAAATCTTTAGTATCCATTGAATTCTTAACTAGAAAGAACTTGAAGTTTTCTAGTCTGTTGACCCTTTAAAGGGAGATACTTTTATCTTGGTTTTCTCAGTGTCCACCAAAGTATTTAGCGTACACTAGACATTCAATATTTTCTTCTTGCTTGATTAAAAAAATGAATGAATGAGTGTCTTTTTTTAGAGAAGTGTTAAAATACAAGATTAGATAGCACAATATAAGTTTGGATAAGATGTCTTTTGATTCTTCTAAATAAGCAAATGACTGCATTTAAAACAATCCATAAGATATTTCCAATGTTTGCCTTTGATAGTTGGCTTCCCCATACATCAACAAATTGTTAAATACCAGAGTAACAAAGTTTTAAGGACTGCAGTATTCTCCTGGCTTTGTATGTATAAATAAGGGGATTAACTTTTTTTTGCAGATATAGGGAGGAAGATTATTACAAGTGGTGGAAAAAAAATCTTCTCATTTAAGTAAAGCAAGGTTATTACTTCTGGCCTTTCCTTGGTTTCTAGGTGATATCACTGCTATGGAGGTTTTCATTTCCAGAGGTGCAGTCCCTCATCTTTTGAATTTATGGTTGGAATGAAATAGATGTCCTCATAAGATATATTATTGAAACTCCACCAGTAAATTTCAATATTCTCACTCTTGAATGGCAGGAGTGATCTCTCATGCCCACAGAATGGAAGTAACTCTTCTGAATCTGAAATGAGACTAACATTTAGGTGGTCAAGTGAAATTAAAAGACCAGTTAATGACTGCAGGTATGCCATAAGCTGAATGTTTGTCTCTCCGCCTCCCTCCTCCCTCCCCACCCCAAATTCATATGTTGAAACTTAATTCCTAATGTGACAGTATTTTGAGGTGGGTCACTCGGGAAGTGATTAGGTTATGAGGGTGCAGCCTCATGAATGGGATCAGTGTCCTCATAAAAGAGACCCCAGAGAGCTCCCTGGCCCCTTCTGCCATGTGAGGACACCGTGAGAAGATGATCCTCACTGGACACTGGATATGCTGGTGCCTTGATTGTGGACTTCTCTGTCTCGGGAACTGTAAGAAATAAATGTTTATTGTTTAAGCCACTCAGTCGATGGTATTTTGTTATAGCAGCCTGAACAAACTAAGACAAGATACATGTAGATTCCTAATGCAGAGGTGAGTATAGATAATCCCTCCTTGATCATACAAGACATAAAAGCTAATTTTCTGCTGTTATGTCTCATAGCAGCCACTGTGAGCTCCCCCTTCCCTAATCAGAATGGCCCTCACCAGTGAACCCTGGCCGACTCCACTGTGGACGACCCAGAACCACAGGCAAAAATTATAAACCATTGCCACCTGGAAGTCTGGACATTCTGAAAGCCTGTCATTACAAGAATCATTATCGTGGAGGTTGCTATGGTTTCTGTGCTATACTGTCTCATTTCTCTATAGTTGGATGGTTTAGTTAATCAATGGCAAGCCACAGTGTAATCATTTTCTCTTCAGAGAACACAAGAAAAAAAGAACAAGCCTGGAATCTCTTGCACAATGTCACTGCTGACTGTTATTTTCTGGCTACAAAAGAAAGACATGTTCTTATTCTAAATGAACAGCAGAAAAGGAAAGTTGAGAGAAAACTGAAGTTGCTTTCTAATCCAGGCTGGCTTTTTGAGAAGCACCAGAAAAGCTATTCTCCCAAATATCCTTAGAATCTTTTTTTATTAGGATTCTCACACAGGAGAATGTGAGGAGAAAACAGTCCCGCATATACCAATTCTTAGAGTTTTCTTATTACTTCTATAAGACTTCTGGGCATCAAGAAGCATGGTGAGGGCTTATATTGTTCTACCTCAAAGCAATCACTGCTTCAGGTTTTGACAGTTTGTTTACTGGATATTATTAAGAGGAAAAGCCACTGCTCCACTTAGTGTCAAACACAAGTAAAATATGGGAAAGAATCCTATTAAGAGAAGCAGAGAAACAGAATCATCACAAGTAAAACTACAAAGGAGGCTTAGGGGTTCATTCAGCAAGCTGAATAGCTAAGAAATGGCATCAACTTTCCTTTCTAGTCCCAAGAGTTGATGGGTATAATCTAAATGGTCACACTCATTAGATTACTGATGTGTTTAATCGATTTAAAGTGGGGAGCAGGCATTGGCACGAGGCCATCTTCATACAGAGTCCATTCCATTTGCTCTTCCCTCAGAGGCTGGGAGCAGCTTGTGTGCGTGACTGGAAAGCCCATTCGGAACATATAGTTTGGACTATTTTCTCACTTATTTAATAGGGTGAACATTTAGTCATGTTATTAAATATTCTTTTAAGATGTATTTTTATTTTTTATTTCTTTTTTATCAGGCCCATCTCACAATGTGGTAGATCTTCATAATGGTACTAACATCTCATTTATTGGATATAACCCTCCTAACAAGGGCACTTACATTCCACAAATGCCCTAGCATTTCTGTGCATGAGCTCAAGAAAAAAAATGATAGTACACAAAGTAGGGAGAATAAACATTGAAAAAATGGGCTATTCAGTCACCAGATAGCAAATGCCAGCCATTCCCACCCTCGGAGGTAAGGATCACCAGCTTTAAAGAGAAAGGCACAGGCGTGATAAAAATGACAGTTCCTCAGCAGAGTTATGTAAAACATAACATATAAGCCACGTTTCATAAGTCATGGGAATAAAGCAATTTTAATTTTATTAGGAAGTATTTCATAAAAGACTTTGTTAACTCAACTACTCTTATTTGAAGATAAACAAGTAGCAAAACCGGAGAGGGATTTTTTTCTCCTGATTTATTTCACACTGAATATTTCAGATCAATCAATGCCTTAGACAACATTTAGATGTTACCATGTTTGTGAACATTACCCAACACATTCACCGGGCAGCAAACATCATTATATGGCCATTTAATTTTGGACCCCTTTCAGGAGAATCTGGTTATCTAATTAAAAGCTGGGCCTGAAGGCTTGTGGAGAATGTGTGTGTGCATGTCACGCATCTGTGTGCGCGTGTGTGCGCGCGTGCATGTGTGTGTGATGTCTATTAAAAATGAAAGTTTTACATATATATATATGGAAGGAATCTCATTAGTGTCTATAAATTAATGTCAAGATTCATAGATGAGAGATTAAAGATCATCTGTTATTTTATTTCCTCTAATTTTTCCATCTTAGCTGTTTCTCTCATGTGCACTGTTTCCCTGTTTCTGGCTGAGCTTCCTGGCTAAGGAACATCCGCTGTGTGGATTCCAGTGAGGACTATTATCTGACTTACGTGAGCAGGGTACATGAGTAAATTATTAAAACAAGTGCCGTCAATAAGCAGTTTGAAATACTCAAAGATCACATGAAAGCAAGGAGAATACCCTCAAAGAAAAAGAGTCCTTCATAGTAACTGGTCAGCTGTGACTTCCCCACCGACGCACAAAAGTCGTTTGCTCATGCATGAATCTGGGACGCCGACCCCCCCACAGATATGCTACGTCAACTAGCCAAAGGGCTTCATGAGTCATTTATGCCCTCGTTTCAGATTGAAAAGTACATACATCTGGCACTGTTATGCTTGACTGGTGCTAGCTTGTGGCATATGAACAGCTGAGGAATAAACTTAGGGACATTATTAACCAAGACCAAAAATGAGCCACTCTATTTCACTGGCTTAAAATAACAGCTCCTGTTTTCCTAAAATGTAGGCATCTTAGTATTCTAGAATGTGCATTTCAATATCAGCAAATTTATAACAGAATAGCTCAAACAAGTTATTTGTAATATGTATGTCTCTATCTTCCAGAAAACTGAAAAAAAAATAAATAAATTCAGGAATTTTAAATGGATAGTTTAAAAGGCATATAAAGCCATTTGAATTTGAGGGAGAGTCAAGCTATTTTTGTGCCGCAGTTTGATGATGCAAAATAAAACCCTCTAACAGACATTTTGCAGGTCTTCCATCAGCAGACACCATCGTACAACCTAGGGCATACAAAAAGGCACAAAATATTATCTGTGTTTCCAAAGAACATACAGTCCAGAAGAGGAAATTATCTATACAACAGTGGCCCCCACCAGGGTTAAATCAGCGAATGAAGAGAAGACAATGGATACAAGAGGAATCCTATAGGCAGAAGGACTTGGGGATTCACTGAGTGCAAAAGAAGGTAAGTGTAATAAATAGATTATGTCACGATGACAAGGGATATAACATCAATAGGACAAGGGTCAAGTAGGATCAAGTTTTGGTGGAAAATGTCATGTTTGTGTTTTGACCCTTAATTAGTTTGATTCCCCCCACCCGAAGTAAAGCATCTGCGATTGTGAGGGAAAGGAGGACTTTTAGCAATGGGTGATAATAGCAGAGATTGAAAAGAGGGACAACAGTTTAACTCTGATCACCCCACTGGTGCAAAAAAGAAAGAAGCTGCCCCCTCCCCCCATCAATCCTTAGGCCCAGGGCAGAAGGTGCAGGGCTGGAGGAGGCACCAGGCACTGTAGCTCCAAGGAGAGAGTCATTTGGACTAATTTTGAACATTAATTTATATGGTCTCTGATTATGCTGGTGCAGGTCAAACTAAATATTTGATCAGCTAATTTAGGGTTGAAAGTCTTTACTTACCTTAATCATTTTCTGAACTTTGTCTTGGTAAGAGAAAAAAATTATTTTAACTGAGTGTATAGCAAGTATGGGGACCTTTGAAGGGGGAGATTTCAAATAGATGAAAAAGAAATGGTTCAAATGATCAAATCCTACTGACAGGCTATACGGATACATGGAATCTTATGATCATGAAGGCAGACTTCTTTCTGTCTTTGCATGAAAACCTATGCTTTCATTTGTTATACACAGCTGTGGAAAGAACAAGGATCCTACCTGACTAAATTTATCACCACAGAGCTCAGTCCAGAACATGAGGACTTAAAAACATTTATTAGTAACTAAGAAATAGCTTGATGTCAATATCACAAAATTTTTCAATATCAAATTGAGATCTGAACAAGTTCAATAAGTTATTGGGACAATAGTTTCTATTTCGCTATTCTTACTAATTCAGGACTTTGTCTAGTGATATATAATCATTTGTAGTATAAAACACAGTGAGGTAAGTTGGGGTGAAGAAAAGTCTGGGCTACTAAGTTACTATTCTCATTCATGATTTTAGCCTCTGGACTCACGTGTTTCATCATTTTATATATGTACCAAACTTTAAGGTGTACAGAGGGGAGTCAGGTGTTTCAAATTCTTCACAAATGGGTTCATCGCTCCCCTTCTCAGACTGAGCTAGTGGCAGGGACCGACAGATTTCAATTTCAATCAAAAGTCATGATGAGGTTTCTCTTGCTCCCCTTGCCACAACCAGGCAGCAGAAAATGTGGGGCTTCTCGAGCTTGAGGCCACAGCCAGATTGCTCTGATGACCATTTTCCTGTGTCCACAAACGAAGAGATGAATTTGTCCCAGTTTTTCCTCACTGGCAGGTGTAAGAAGAGGAATTTTAAAAAATGTTATGGTGTATTTCTACCATCACCAGGAATGCTAAATTTACCTCTTATTTCAAGGATTTTTATATATGTATATGTTCTGAAGTCAAAGAGCTTAATCGTGCAGATTATGATCTGTAATGACAAATGAATTTATTCAAGTATATATTTATTCATGATTATGGCTTTTTTGTCTTATTAATTCCGTCAAAAAGCCATGAAATATATACTAGAATTTCAAATATTACCTGTAGTCTTCCTCATGGGTTTGCCTCTCATCAGAAAATATTTAAGTAGTAAAATAAATAACTTTGTAAGATACTGAGCAATAATTGCTTTCCATTTCCTCTAAATCAAATTAATAAGTCATCCAAATTACATCCAAATTACATGATCAGTCTTGCTTATGCTCTTAGCTCAGGAAAGATGCTCAAATTTTGGCCACACATACGTTAAAACTTTTAAGTTAACCACATTTCTAGTTAGGTTTCTTACATACAGTATATGGAGAAAGAATAATACAAAGGAAACTGAAGAAACTAAATTTTCCAAATAACTGTAACTAGGAAAACTGGGTAAAGATTTGGTTAAGAAAGCGCTTCTTGGTAAGGCAGGTTGGTGCAACATCTGCAGCCCATCGGCAGGCATTTGAGGATTGCTCACCATTTCTTGGCCATAGTTTCTGTCTCTTACTCTCACCCCAAGTGGGGGCAGAAATTTGCCGCCCTTCGCTTTTAAATGCTTCTTCAAAAACTAGAGCACAGGAGGAGGACTTCTAAAGAATTTCCTAAGTGCCTCCAACTTTTTCCAAATTTCCCCATTTCGGTGAACAGTCCACAGCTAAAGCCATGGCCCTCGTACTGGAAATCCTGTCTTTGGAGATTCTCAATTGTATTTCTCAGAATGAAGACCTATGAATTTGGAAGAGATGTATAATTTTTCCCTGGAAAAAACATATGAAAACTAGCAAAGGGAGTGTTAGCAGTTGCAGTGGTAAAAACAGTAGTGATAGCAGCAGCAGCAGTAATATTAAACCGCCACTGAGTGCCAGCTCTGGGCAGGCACCGTTGCAGACACTTTATATGTTACCTCATGCGGTCCTCTCTGCAGCGCTGTGAAGTGGGCAATGCTTTCATCACCATTTTACTGAGGGACCAACATCAGTACCATCCACAGGCTCACATGCTTGCAAGTAGCAGAGGATAATGCTGTCTCTCAACATAACCTATGATACTAAGTTATTCTCTAGGATTTGTTTTGTTATATGCTATGTGCTTTTAACATTACAAATCAATTTATCTTTAGTCATAACATCCTCCATATCTTTAGTACTGTCCATTGAATTGTTATATATTGTTTAATGCTCATGTGCTATATGCAAATTTCTGTCAATAGTCATGTTTCTGGAATTGTCTGTTGTTATATACTTTCCAGCTAAGTATTTACTCTTGTATTGAGTCTGTATTTAACAATAAGTGCAATTAATGATGGGGATACCTTAAAACAAAAACTATACACTGTAAACATTACCTCTGCTTTTTCAAAGTTTTAAGTGGATGACTAGATATCCAGGCCTCTATGATTTTAGGAACCATTGCAATGAATTAAAAATCCATTTGTGCAATGCACTTAGTGTTCATTTCCTTTGGACATCTTAAGGACCTTCGCCCCCTCTGGCACATCAAGCTGATAGGCTTGCAGACAGGAAAGTCAAAAAGCTGCAGCCCTCTTGACAGTGTGTCCTCAGAGTCCAGAGATCAAGTTCAGTTGATACCTTTGAATCTGCTGACCTCCTACAGTAGCGGTGTAGAGATTACGTAGCAAGGTTTAGAATTTAGTCTTTTCATCTGAAACTGCTCAGAATTCACATACTTAAATTTTACTCCCCCCACTTCCTTTTAAATATGGAAAAACAATACAATCCACTTAAAATCAGAGCAGCTGTTTCTTTGGGAAACGAGAAACGCTCCCCAGAGGTCATTCCCTCTTTCTGGAACGTGGACAATGGTACCCTGGGAAATCCTTAGAGCTAAAATGCACTGGACACCATTACAGGATTTCTCATGTAATAAATTGGGCTAATTTGTTTGTCATTAATGGAGGGAGATGGAGACAAAGGCAAGCACATTAATGGAAATAGGGAGCCAGCAATTTAAGGCACTGTGAGGTTAGCAGCTGCTCCTCTGTGGAGTCTGCTGTGGATATTTACATATAGGCAGGGCTTGGGAAAATGAGACTGGCTGCCAGCCAACAAGCTGGACCCAGAGATATGGACCCCCAGTGGCTGGGTTTATTCTTACAGCCCCCTGGAGTGTTCGCCTGAGTTGGAGGAGTGCTGCAAGGAATGAAACTGGAGGTCTGGACCCCACAGCGTGACGTCAGCCCTCTCTTAACCCCATCACATGCTCCAGGTAAACCCAAAGCAGTGGAGCCACCCTGGGCATTGGGTTGGTTTTCTGCCCTGGGTCACAGGGGACTGACTTGAGGACACCATCCAATAAGTGACAGAGAAAAAACTAATATCCAGATGGGAGGTTTGTTTCTGTTTCCCTTCCGTTCAGAAATGCTCTATGATGAGAAGGGTAATAAAACAGCATCAATAGTGGTTAAAGGAACATCACCATCTTTGGGTCTTACCTTATGAGAAGTAAAATTCTACCCCGTAAGTCATTAACATAAGCTTCATTAATGGAGCCCACACGGGTTCCTTAAAAACTATCTGGAAAATAAATGCTGTAAATTTATTTACTCCTCATCTCCACTGCATCAAGGCCAAGTTAAGCTGTCCTGAAGTGTATCCTTGTATTTCTCAGATTTTACACATCTCAGTCATATTACTGGTTCCTTTTCCTCACATGTGATCTGATTCTATCATTACAGCAACTCGGTGAAGCAGATACCACAGGATGACTTGTGTTTCCCTATTTCAGATAACAAGACTGAGGAAAGAGAAGGTTTGTTGATTGCTCAGGGTCAGGTAGACCTTGAAGGTCCTGAAGCACTTGAGTCTGCAGCTGGGTCTCCTGAAATCAAGGTTTGTGACCTTTCCCACTCCCCAAACTGTTTCAGTAGTTTTCAGTGCAAGTTACCCGGTTTTAAGGCTATATTCCTACTATATGCAAAAGTCACTGGAAAAGCCTGAATATCCATGATTATGGTTTGTGGAACCCTCAGCACACTAATCTGAATTCATTCAATTCATTCTGAACTTAGCATAGGCGCAAACTATGCCAAGAAGTTCTCTTGAATTTTCCTTCCTGGGGCCCCAATCCACGTTCCCGGGAAGCAGAACTGTGGGGACAGTGCTCAGATTTTCTCAAACAGGTACCGGTGACTCTCACGCTCTTTTTCCACCTCATATTTACAGTCTACCCAGGCTTTTGTGATGAACAATCCTCAAAGTCAGTACTCTGAGCCTTCAAATAAGTCTTGTCTTTCTGCTTTATCAATGATTAAAGATCAATGATTAATGATCTTTGGCTTTTCTTATTTTTTTTAGTTTCTCACATTTTATGAAATAGTGGCCTTGAGTAGTAGAGGCTTATCAGAGGAAAAATTATTGACCATTCATCTCCTGGCCATCTATAAATCATCTTCGTCTTCCCAGCTGCCTTTCTGTTTACCCCTAAAGGTGCCTTCTGCTCTCTTTCTAACAAGTCCTCCTCACCCCTTCACCCTCACTCCAGCCCGTGGTTTTACTGATCAAATGTGGGCTGAGCAGCTTTCCTGGGGATGTATTCAGGACCTAACACAACACGTGATAAAAAAAAAAAAAAGTGCGCCTTGGTCAGAGAATCACTGCTAATTTTGCATACGACTAAGGCACATGCATGGATGTATTCCTTCCTTGGAACTCTTTCTGTCAGAAATGCTGGTGGCATGAAAGCTTGAGTAATATTTCAGGAATGATACAATTTAGCAGTTCGAGCTGCTAACCAGAAATCTGAAGGATCTCTCCAAAGGACCAGACTAGTAGTTTGATTTCAAGAGCATCACATTGTGCTTATAAGTAGGTAAATAAAAATAAAAATAAAAATAAAAATATAATTACACAAAGCAACAACTGAACGGTGAGATTATTGGCCCCTGAACTGTTCCACAATAAACTTTTTTCTCTTTCACACCCTCATGCAGACCCCATGAAGGCTGTGCCATCAGTAGTATTTCTTTGGATTGGCCTGACCTCCTCAACTCTAACCAGGTACTTTCTCACAGCGCCACTCCGTACAGGGCCCCCTCTAGGAGGTAAGATTAGAAATTAAATGTAAGCATTTAGAAACTTTAAAGCAATTTAATGATGATTGAACCTAATTATAAAAAATACTATATTGTGCATGTTTTATTTTTAAAATTCTTTTTGTAGTAATTAATGATTTATTTTATTTTATGAAAGCATAGGCTTATGATGGGCTAGAATTTTGTTTCTAATGATCTTAGATGGTTTGGAAAACACAATTCTGATAGGCCCCAGGCAGTGCCCCAGTTTGCCCATCAAACTGGCAGACTTGACACAGAATGATAACACCAGCGTTGGCAAGTGTATGTAGAATCCTGCCCTTTCTGGTTCTTCGGACACAGGACCACATGTATTCACAAAGGGTTTGCAAAAGGATGGAGTCAACAAAGCGGCTTGTTTCTGGGACTGAAAATAGCCTTTCCAGAAAGTGTGGTTCAGGCAGGGCCTGAGTGCGTAAGAAGATAAAGAGAGACAGCAGAGGATGATGGTTGCCTGCATTGGGTAATAATAACAGTGGGTACGGAGGCCTGTTTAGGAGGTAAACGGGAAGGACCTGGCGAATGACAGGAGCAAGGGACAGGGGAGAGGGAGGAGTCAAGGGTGACTTCCAGGTTCCCGCGAGCACTGGCGGCACGGCTGAGGGATGCTCAGCAGCGGTAAGTGTGGCTTTTGTGAACGATGCTGCTCACCTGTGCCCCCTCCCCATGTAGGAAAGACAACGAAGAGCTCTATGTTCTGCAATGTACACCACATAAACAATATCTTTCCATTTTCTAAATATAAAATTGCATCACGAGACCCACCAAACTTTTTAAACTTTACAGGGGAATGTGCCTGCTGTGGTTTTGGTGCCATTTCTCTGGCCCAAGAATTGCTGGTGGGAAGGAAAGCGCACAAAGCCCGGAGGCAGGTACACAATGGTAATATCGGCCACGTCGCTTCAACTCTCCAGGCCTTTGCTTCTTCCCTTTAAAATGGGGATACATAGGCCTATTCATTTTAACTTGTGGCGTGGTTGTACAAAATAGTTATACTTTCACTCAATAATAATTATTAAGCAGCTATGTGTGCCAAACGCTGTGCATCGTGCAAAGTAGTTATTGGTGAACACACCAGACATGGTTGGCACCTCTCAGTCTAGAGCAATAATAATAAAAATAAACAAGCAGCCCAACAATAGTGTGATTTCATCTATGGTCAATGCTATGGAGGAAATGAGCAGGATGCCATGAGCAAGAATAACTAGGCTGGTGGGTGGGGGAGCAAGTTGAGAGGGCGGGCATAGAGCTACCCAGGGCCACTGGCCAGGAAGGCTCTCACTGAGGAGGCGACTAAACTGAGGCCTAAAGAGAAAGAACCACTGATGTTCTAAAGACTGAAAGAAAAGGGTGTTCCTGGAAGAGGGAACAGCAGATACGAAGACACTGTGAGGCAAAGGAGCCCTATGTTCACGATGAAGGAGGCTGCCCTGGCCGGGTTGGCGCAGGGGTGAAAGCCTTGGCCTTCGGACCGAAGAGTCTCTGGTTCCACTCCAGTCAAGGACACGTACCTCAGCTGCAGGCTCAATCCCCCCTTCCACTGTCTCTGAAGAGCAACGGAGAAAATATCCTCGGGTGGGGGGGGAAAAAAAGATGAAGGAGGTTGTGTTGCTAGAGGCAAGAGAAATAGTGTCCCGAGATGAGGGTGAGCTACAATAGGAATGCTATAGATAATTTCTCTAGTTTTCTCAACCACCCAAAAAGTATTATACTTTCTTTTTTACAGTTGAGGAAAATGAGACTGGAAGATAAATGATTAGACTGAGGACCTGGAGCTGCTGGAAGATGACTCTTGAACGCTGGCCCCAGGGCTGCCTGGCTCCCATGTCCTCCCTCTTCCCTCAAACTGTGCCGCCTCACTGCAGTTCCCTCCACCATCAAAAGCCCTAGAGCATGTACCATGTGAGGTGTTTTCGTGACTGGAGACAAGACTAGATGATCAAGGCTGGCTCCCCAAAGGAATGTGTTATTTAATTTCATGCAGGGCTGCAACTCCATGACAAAGAAACGTGCATGGAGAGCCCTACTCTTGGTGCCAGGAGTTTGTGAAAAGAAAAAATGAAGCCAATGGTTCACAAAGACCAGGCATAAGAGAAAAGGAGAATTAGAAAAGTGCCTTTGACATGAAAGCATGGCACAGACTGAGGGATCTCAGAGGGAAGGGGGAGGGACACAGCAGAGATTAAGCAAAGAATTTATATGCATATATGTATAACCCATGGACACAGACAAGAGTGCGGTGAAGGCCTGGGGTGGGACTGGAACATGGTGGAGGGGAGCACTGGGGGGAAAATGGGGGACATCTGTAATACTCTCAACAATCAAGGTATATTTAAAAGAGAAAAAAAAAAAGTGCCTTTGAGAATGCTGAGTGACCTGGGCTACCAGGTATGACTTTATCTGAAAGGGTTATTTCTTTTTTCAATTACAATTTACGTTCAATATTATTCTGTAATAGTTTCCGATGCACAGCACAGTGGTTAGAAAATCACTTGCTTTACAGAGTAGTTCTCTCAATGTTTCAAGTACCCATGGAAGGGTTATTATTTCTCACTTCTAAATACTCCAGTATGAGAGATGTTGCTGACTTCATTTACCTGGCTATGGGGACAAAACCCACCATATCAATTATTTAGCGTAATTTAAATTAAAGATATATTATTGTCATGTTGACTCCAAGTTTATAAAACATCTAATTTAATGTCAAATTGAGATGTGACCTGATGTCTCTCCTCATCTGGAACCAAAGTGACCTTCAGGAAAAAGGACGCTTGGGGTCTGGGTTGTTCCCACAGTCAGATCAATAAGGTTGATGGAAACTAAAGGGTTAAGTACTCTGTTTTGACAGCACCACACACAGCAGATTTAAACTGATTTCACTGGGTTCTTTGGAGGGAGTTTCTCCTGATTTGTTGACCTTAGAAATGCTCTTCTGGGACCTAAAACAAAATGAAACATAAGCTAACTAAAACTAAATAATTTCCCCAGAAAGGAAGTAGAGACAATAACAAGGAAAAACATGAAGAAAATATGATAAGTGATTGTGTTTGTCACCTTGATTTATGATACCAGTTCTTTGCATAAGGCAGGAAAAATTAAGCTCAAATAGGACAAAGGAAGCAAAAATATGTCCCATTGAAATACATTTCTAAATATCTCAAAAAAATACCCTCTTATTTGAGAGAATTTGTTTCTCAAACAGAAAATCAAATGTGCCTTTTTCTTTCCTGACATGGAATCAAGTTTTATTTTGCCAAATTTCTCTTCCACGGGTTCCCATGATGCCAGTTTTTAAATGTCCATTGTCTTTGCCACTTGCAAAAATAGAAATAATTCCACTCTTAATTCAAAGTCCCAGTTATAGGACATTACATATGTAATAATTTACATTTCTATTGATAGACTAGAAAATTTTATATTAGGACATACTTAAAAAGAAAGAAAACCTCCATGTCATTCATCCTGCAGGGTTCTACAGGCCCCTATTTCCATACTGAATATAACTAACTTTCTTGGGCAGCTTTCTTTAAAGGGAATGTTTTTTGTAATAACAATAAAGGGGTTTATTAGATGGCAAGTCAGTCAGTGTCTTGTGGGGTCAAATCTATTGTTTCCTTATGATCTGAAAAATTCTGTGTTTTAGTCACTCACTGGATAGACAGGGACTTTCTCTGAATAGGGGTGGCAATTGGACCCATAGTCCTAAAGGTTACTGGGATAATGAAAAGAGGAAATGCAAGAAACTGTTTTGTAAAACAAAGCTTTTCCAGGGGGTTCCATCTTTCTGAGAGGCTGCTTCCATCTCCCCAGTTCTCTAATGTCATGGGGACCAAGGACACCAGCCTGTGCAGAAGGTGTGGGTGCAGTGTTGGAAGGTTCCCCAGTGCGATGGACATTAGAAGGGAACATGACCACCGGCTCTACTCTCCACTTGTCAGGACCCGCAAATACCACCTGGGTGGAAGAGGAGACCAAATCACTGTTGAGACCTTCAGGATAGGTCTGAGATCTACACCAAGGTGTAAGATCAACAGGAATAAGAACTTTGTCATAGTCACCACTGAATTCTAGTGCCTAGAAGAGTACCTGGCACAAAGTAGACACTCCAATACTTAATAATGGGAAGGAGGAAGGGAGGGAAAATCTATCAGTAGATTCGGATTTCTCAAGTTGACAAGTATAATTGCTACCATGGCTTGACTAAGGTTTGTGAGGCAATGTGCATGTAAAGGGAAGCTAAGAGGGCATTTATCACTGCTGCCGCTGTGCCCAGGGCTGGTCTGACGCAAAAGCCATGCTGGGCAGACATCAGGCACAGGCCTTCTCTATTCTTTTTGTTCAGGAAGACAAAAGGCTGTAGCTCAGAGCTGGGTACCTGAAGCCACACAACCACACAGAGCCTGCTCTGAAGGATCTCACAAACTAGTAACAGATCTAAAGCTTGTACATAAGTAACTGCAAGACAGGTTTGGAAAGTAGTAAGAACGCTGGATGTCAGTGCCTTGCAAGATCGAGCCTACTGCTTCCTGTGACCTGTGGACTGTTACTGATTACCGTAGGTGGGGGACATGGGGAGTTGCCCGAAAAGGAAACATTTGAGCCAGGAAAGATGAGAGTGTGTAGAATTTAGACACTGCATCTTGGCCCCTTCAGAGGCTGTCACTGTCAGACTGACTTCATCCTTCCCCACCCAGGAGAACGATGGGAGTCAGGGGATAAGCAGAGAGTAAGAGAACCTGCCTCTGAGCTCCCTCCTGCCTTTCTCTATGTTCCCCAGGAAAGCCAGAAAAGGTCATCAAACTCTTAAATTCTTTTCAACATTTTATCCCTTGGGAACAAATAAACCCCAAACCTCACCATCCCCTGGGCCTTGATTTGAGAGCAGACATCAAAGGCTGGGATGGGAAGAGGCACAGACGAGAGGGAAACCAAGTCATCCCAGCCAGTGTCTTGTGAGATCAATTCTATTGCTTCCTTATGCCCTGAAAAATGTCCGTGTTTTAGTTACCCGCCAGATAGACAGGGACTTTCTCCAAATAGGGGTCACTGTCTGATGCATTGTGCTAAGGGTTTGGGGTTCATGGAGAGAGAAAATGCAAGAAATGGCTTTGTAAAACAAAGTTAGTCGATTCATCCCCAACAAAGATCTGACAAGGCCTGGTATCTTCATGACTTCTTAAATTTCCCACTGTCCTAGTTCAAAGTTATATTGAGCTTTGTCAGGTGCCTAATAGTTTAAACCTAAAGCACACTAAGTAGAAAAGTGGAAAGTGGGTTTTGCTTCTGAGAAGGATAATGTGATGAGTCACTATTTAAATGAATCTGGGGATCTTTTAGAAATCTTAAAACGGACCATTAGATTGTGTAATACTGAGTCCTTAACTTGATAGTGTCTGGAAGGAGGCCGTCTCTGTGAAGTGGGGGGTAAATGCTGCCACATGATACAGAGGCGGGAACAATAGCTCGTGATACCAGGAGGAAATGGGCATGTTGGGTTCGGAAGTAAATTGCAGCCCTCAGGAGCTCTTTGCTCTGCCCGGGAAGAATCTGTGAAGCAGAAAGGTGCTGTAAGTGCATTTGTGGGCACGTGGGTGGATTCTTTTCACGTTTAGGAAAGTATCTTGACCAAAAGAATGTCCTGAATATAAAATCAATAGCAATGGATGGTTCTAAGCCTCTTTTTCTTTTTTGCGTTTTTCCTACGGAGAACTGTTTTCTCAATTCTTTGATGACCTGTTTCAGGTAAATTAAATATAACGTGGCGTTAAGGCTGTCATTCACAACCAGGGTGGGTTTGCTCCATCACCACTACCGCTCCCCCAGGGGGCAATGTTTGGGGAAGTTTTTGGCTGTCACAAGTGAGAGGGTGCTACTAGCGTACAGCGGGGTAGACGCCAAGAAACTGCTAAACATCCCACAATGCACAGGACTGTCCCCTCAGCAAAGAATTATCTGATCCCAAACAACAATTGCACTGAGGTTTGACTCTGGTTTAAGGTCAATTTTTTTTGTTTTTTAAAGTGTCCAGGTGAGTCTTATTTATGATGACCCTCAAGATGAAAACGGAAGCCTCCACATGTAAGTAATCCATACTTGTGATATCTATTTGTTGCAAATTTTTGAAAAATAGTATCATTCTCCTAAACCAGAAATCACACAACACTGTTTTTGCTATTTGTCTCATGTAATTTTTGTTTTGTTGTTGTTAATCCTTACCTGAGAATCTTTTATCCATTGATTTTTAGAGTGGAAGGGAGAGAGGGGGGGAGACAGAGAAGCATCCATGTGAGGGGGACAGATCGGTTGGTTGCCTCCCTCACGTGCCTGCACTGGGGTGGAGACTGAACCTGCAACCCGGGTAAGTGCCCTTGACTAGGAATCGAACCTGAGCTGCTTCTGTGTGCAGGGCCAACACTCTAACCACTGAGCAACACTGGCCAGGGCAGTCTCATGTAATTTTATGAGAAAATATGCGATTTAACTTATATAAAATCATGATAAAGTACCCTATATTGGATATCACTCCTTCTATAAAGCAACGTAACAAAACAACTCAGCAAGAAAACATCAAAAAGATAATATCCATATATTCAGGATGATTTCTGATCATCTTGGACATATATCAGATCTTGGTGAGATAAATGTATTTCAGGATCCCAGGAATACTAATAACTTACACTGAAATACTGTCAGAGTTTCAGAGAAAATTGCTTCAATGCACGTAAGATTGTTTGTTAGGAAAAAATAAGAATAGCTACCACTTTCTAAGTGCTTGTTTTTTATTCCTTTCTCTCCTCAGTATGCGATGCGATTTATTTTGTCTAATACAAGAGTCCTGGAAGGTAGGCATCAGAAGCATTTTTTTAAAGACACGTTTCGACCTCAGGCCTAGAGCGGTGAAGGAACCCAATTACAGAGAAACCCGGTGCACCATATGTTTTCCCCCAGTTCCTCCCCTTAGCCTGACAGGTACTGAGCTGGAGATAATTATGGGGCCCTTTGGAAAGGAAACTGAAGGCAGAGAAACAGGTTCATCGGAGGAGGCAGATGGATATTCCTGCACAGTGAACAACTACTTTTCTTCACCACCATCAGCCTCCCTGAGTCGCCTCCTTTCCTCTGGCCCCCCGCAGAGGCTGGACCGAGCAGAACTAAACGGCTTCAGCCCACATTGCAGAAGACACGGGGTCCTGGGAGGCAGCCGGGAGGTGCAGGGAAACGAAAAGGCGTCAGAGAGCTGGTCCAAGGAAAGCTAGTGGAAAGCTTTCTACCCAAAGAGGGAGAAATGACCACAGGGGGGCGTCCTGAAAGACAAAAATTGGATTTCAGGTGCTTTTAGGTTTCTGGTCTTGGGGAGGCAACAGGGGGCAGTGGCTGGGATCAGGAACTGCAGATTCACCACTTGGGTTTACATTCCAGTTTCACCACTGCCCAGCTGTAGGGCTTGGGAAGCTATCTGACCTGCCTGTGAGTGCCTCAGATGGTGTTCACTTTCTTAGGTCACTTTTATCCCATTTTATTAATTGCTTTTAGACTGAGGGTAAATGAGATTAACCTTAAAAAGTCACCCAACATTTATTTTTTTAATTTTTTTTTTTATTTTTAAATATATCTTTATTGATTTCAGAGAGAGGAAGGAAGAGGGGGAGAGAGAGAGAGAGAAAAACCTCAATGATGAGAGAGTCATTGATCGGCTGCCTCTTGCACGCCCCCTGCTGGGGACTGAGCCTGCAACCCAGGCATGCGCCCAAAAAGTCACCCAAAGTTTAAAAGAAACAAGAAGTAATCCCAGTTCTTTTAACTCAATGTTGGGATGCTCATCTTATACTATAAAAATGCTCTTAACAGGGATTACTGCTGTGAAAGATGGTATGGGGGGTGGAAGGGTGGGAAGGGATAAAGAATAGAGAAAATAAAGGAAAAACATAATAGATATTGACAATGATGAGAAAATATACAATTAGAGGGAAATGAGAAGTAATAAAATGAGTGTCAAATATGAACAGAAGGAGAAAATGGTTGGTGATTTAAAAACATTATATTTATGCATCTTAGCAGTGGATGAAATGAAGCTTATGCATTAAAATATTTCTAATTTGAACGATTTGTAAACTATAAATGTTTGTAATGTTGTAATTTGTTCAACTTACGCTAATAGAATAAAGTAAGACATGGTGTTAGCCATTAAGAGATACTTCTCAGATTTACAAACAGATAATTAATTTTATGGGAATATAATTGATTCAAACATAAATCATTTTAGTATTTTTACCAATCAAAGAAATTTAAATTTTAGATAAGACTTAACATAACCCTATCTATAGCTGCACTGGTATCTGGATTTGAAATATAAAAATGGTGTTCTAGATTTACAGGGACTAAAGAAAATGACAACTAAATGCAATACCTGATTCTTGATGAGATCTTGGATTTTAAAATAGCTATAAAGTATATTATTGGGACAATTGGATACATTTGAATAGGGACTATATATCAGATAATACTATTGTATCAATGTGACTAAATACCTTAGTATGCTAGTGGTATTGTCGTTATATTAGAGAACAAGCTTGTTCTGGGAGATAAATATTGAAGTATTTAGAAGTAAAGTGTCACAGAGTCTACAATTTATATGTCTTCTTTCAAATGGTTCAGCAAATACAAAACAATTACACACATACACAAAGAGGGTTCCAAATATGGCAAAATGTTAATAATTGCTGAATCTAGGTTAAGGATATATTGGTGTTCACTGGCATATTCTTTCAACTTTTTTGTAGGTTTTTAAAATTTCAAAATAATAAGTTGGAAAATACACAGTTTTAATATTTACGTGAACTCAGAAATCCAGATGAGAAATGGCTGAAATGACTGAGGAAGTCATAGTTTGAGTAATTTAGCTGCTTTAGATGTAAAACATTTAACTCTCTAATCCCATGAAAGAGAGATGTAGGCATCTATCTATTCATCTTCTTGCTATTCAACCAATTAGATGACTCTTCTAGAATCTAGCTGATTCAGTTTCATGAAATGACAAGTCTTCTACGGAAGAATCGAAGTGGAAATCATGAAATAAAAAATCAGCAGTCTCAAAGGGATAAGGCCTATGTTATACAAATGATACAAAAATCCTTAAAATCGTGGAGGACGCCAATACAGGGAAATATATCAGGTTATCAGTGCAGATACTAGCACAGACCTCTCCCAGTTTGAAAAGTATCCCATAGATACATAAATAAGCACAAAACCCAACCACACCATTTGAAACATAAGTAAGAACTGCCATGGAGAAATTCCCACTGAATACAATTTTGGGGGATAAAAGCAAAATGCATTCTTCAACACCATGCACTCTGTCTTCAAAGCAGAAAAGACAGAAAGCATTAAAAAGATAAAAAGTCTTAAATCAAATCCCTGTTAACCCTAACACAGGGATGTAAGGATGCACAGTGGAAGTAGCCGTCCTCAGCTGTGCAGGGATTGTTTTATAAATTGATCTTTTCTTGTCCTATTTAATCAGGTGCTTTCTGAGCTGCACTTTCTTCCTTCGCTGTGACCTCATCAATTCATTCTGTTAACTTCTCTGTGGAGGGCACAGTATGCTCTGAAATGCACGGTCACTTACAGAGAAACCGTGTTGGGGAGGGCAGATACAGAAGCAGCCCTGACCGTGGGGCCACTTAGGAAGAAAGTTTCTCAGGGTGCACATCCAAACCAAGAGAAAAATAGACTGCATCTTACTTCGGTGTAGTATTTAATGGGCAAAGCAGAATCTTCTAACTCAGCGAAGTTTATTAAATGATGAAATGCTGGCTAATCACATACACTTCTGTCATATCTCCGTCTAAAAAGAGGAGCCAGTTAACACCCAAATGTACACAGAAATACTAAGGACACTCCTCTGCCTGTCTGTTGCCTTCCTATTGGAAAATCCTCAGCTAGTACACATCACCTCACCATGAATAGAATCTGTATTTAATATCAAGAGGGAGCATTTTAAAGAAGACTCAGGGGGAAAGCATTGCTCTGCTACCGTAGTTCGGCAGGAAATTTTAGAACTCACATCTTTGCTGTCCTCAACAAATCTGAAGAAGAGGAAATATGAGCAAGAAGCTGGAAGACAAATGGGCTGAGACAGCGGTGGAGATAAAAATAGGGCACTCTGAAGTTTAAAATAAATGAAAGAAAACTAAAAATATGAGGTTGAAATGAAAATTCACATTATACACAAAAAAGAATTTTAAATTTAAAACAGAACACTTAAACAGAAAATTAAACAAGATGGTGTATGACTTTGAAAATTTGTTCATAAGGCATAGGAAAAACCCAAAGTAAAAATGAAAAGAAAGACTATACTAGCATGTAATGCAAAGAACAGAGTCAACCAAATGACATCCTTTGTTTGTATAAATGCTTTAGAATTTTAGAAAAATATCAATCCACAAATCCAGAAATAATAATTATAATGAAACTGCTAAACACCAAAGACAGAAAAGATCATAAAGGGATCAGAAAGTAAAGATAACAAAAGTAACATAAAAATCAAACAGATAGTCGACTTCTCCAAAATAACATGGGATGATGGATGTCAGAAGAAAGAAAAATATCTTCAAAGTTCTGTTCAAAAACAAAACACCAACAAAACTATTAACCAAGAACTGTATTCTTCATAAAAATATCTTTCAACAGCAAGGTTGAAATAAAAATATTTTAAGATTAAAAAAACAACACAGAATTTCTAAACTACATGTACTCCAAAGAATTCTAATAAGACATATTTCAAAAAGAACACTGAAAAGGTATATATGTGGGTAAATATAAACACTGGAACGATAAAACAATAACAACAACCCAAGTTGGGGAGAGGGAGTAAAAATAATTAAAATGAGATAGAGATAAAATACAACAACTGAATGTTAACTGGGAGGAACAGATTGGACATCTAGCACTCTAAGGGCCCTGTGTTGTTTGAGAAGAGATATTGGGCAACTTCTGTGTTTGGCGAATATGAAGATTGAAATTCCAGGGGTAATAACTCGAAGAACATACCTCCCTAACCTGTACAAAGGGAAAAAAAAATTGAATGAGGAAAACTAACAAGAAAATAAATAAGAGAAATGGTAAAACTTTATCGAAAGGCCTTAAGGAAGACCTAAATAAGTGGACAGATAAATGATGTTTATGGCTTCTCTCCTGAGAGTAGGAGCTGTGTTTTAGTTATTACCTTCTACCTAGTGAATATTCAGTACTTGGCCCAGAGAGGGTACTCAGTAAATATTTTTGGGATAAAAAAAATGCACGGATGAGTTAATAAATGTGAGGAAATAAATTTGGTGAGAATTCTTATACCAAGCATGACTTATACATTTAAAGCAATCAACTGTATTACAATGAAAAGAAATGGTGACTGTAGCATAAATATTTTTAAAACAATGCAAAACCTCGCTATTTGTGACAACATGGATAGACCTAGAGGGTACTATGCTCAGTGAAATAAATCAGATGAGAAACACAAATACTGTATGATATGTATAATCTTAAAAAACAAATAAAACAAGACAGAAGCAGACTCATAGATTCAGAGAACAAACTGATGGTTGCCAGAGGAGAAGGAGAGATGGGTGAAAAGCAGAGAAGGGGAATAAAAGTACAAACTTGCAGTTAAAAAATAAAGTCACAAGGATATAAGGTACAGCATAGGAAAAAGAGTCAGTGTTATAATAAATTTGTATGGTGATATTAGGTTTACTGCAGGGAACACACTGTAAGAAATATAAATGTGGAATCACTATGTCATACACCTGAGACTAATATAATATTGTGTATCAACTATAGTGTAATAGAAAAAAATGCAGAATCTCAACTTTTTTCTTGACAATGGCATTTAGATTTTTTTTGAATTTTTAGCTCTTACAAACCAACCTGCAATTTGCATTAGTGTACATGTAACAATGCACACTTCTCTTAGTATATTTTGTAGAGTAGATTCCAATGGGTAAATCAATAATTACGAGCACTTTATATTTTATAGGCAATATCTTTTCAGTGGTTGTACTACCACCACTAACAGCGGTGCAGAACAGTTCCTACATTCTTAGCTCCTTGTCAGCATGGATATAAAAAACATTTTTACCCCCATCTCTCTGAAGAAAATTGCTTTTCCATGATTAATTTATTTCGTGTTTTAAAAAATTGTAAGGTTTAAAATTCTTGCATAAGGATAACCTAGATTAAATGGATAAATTTCTAGAAACACACACTCCCAAAATTAAATCATGAAGAGATAGAAAGGACAGATGTATAACTAACAAGGAGACTGAATCAGTTACTGAAAAACTCCCAACAAAGAAAAGTCCAGGATCAGATGGTTTCACTGGTGAACGCTACCGAAAATGTAAAGAAGAATGAACACCAACCCTCCTTGCACTCCTTGGCCTGCTTATATATAATTGTTGCAGTAGAGCACATATGGGCACATAGGGAATGCTGAAGCACTCTGCTCTCTCTGAAGACATTAAGGCATTCAAGGCTCCCAATGTGGTGAAGGAGGTGGGTGAAACAAAGGTCTGGAAACAAGGAGACAACTGAAAAACTGTGGGTAGAAGAGTTCATCCCCACCACTGTGAACCCAACTCAGGCGACTGAGTGTCTGCCTCCAGGCAGGAGCTCAGAGCTTCTGAAGTTCCGTAGCTCAGGTGACTGATTCTCATCAGTCACCAGAATGCTTCACCATCAGTAACATGCAGAATTCTCATTCAGCTTTTCAGTGCCTCGTTCTTTAATATCAGCAGATATTTTAAAAGATCTTTCAAAATAAGGAGAAGAGAAGCAAGAGAAAGAGAAAAGAAATGAGCAGGAGGACACAAAGAGAAGGGCTAGAACTTTAAAAATCTCTATTTGAAGATGCTCAGAAATTTTTGAGATAATATTGTAACCATACAAGATCAGGATGTTATACAAATTTTCTAATGAAAGAAAGATGAAGTCTAGACAAGATGAATAACAAAAGAGGAAAATAAAAGAGGCTCAATCTAGGAAGCATAACATTTCTCTAATAGGTGTTCCAACGAGAGAAGAAAAAATTCAGAGGGTATCATCAAAGAACAATAGAAGAAAATCTTCCAAATTGAAGGACATAAGCTTCTAGGTTGAAAGAGTATGGAGCGTATCCAGTACAGTAATGAAGAAATGTCCAGCCCTAGGTAAGCAATTACAAAATTTCTCCACACTAGGAATAAAGGAAAGATGTTAAAAGCTTTCAGAGGGAAAAAGAGACAGTGAGAGAAATGGAGACAAAGAATGAAGGGAGGGGGGAGGAGAGAAAAAGAGAGAAACAGAATGAGAAATATTAGATCTTTCAACCACAACTCTACAAGCTAGATGAACATGAAAACATGAACGGTGAGTCCAGCCTAAGAGAGCAGGCAGGAGAAGACTCAAGATGACAGAGCTGCGTAAGGCTTGGAGAGCAACATGTTTAGGTTCAAGTAGGATAGACCCCTGGGAGGGAATTTTACTTGGAGGGGAAGGGAGAGATGAAGGAGGGAGTTGTGATAGTATACCTAGAGTTTTACTAGTATGTACAAAGCACTATTCCAGATTCATTATATTTTTTAAGAATATTTTTATTGACTTTTTTTCTTAGAAAAAGAGGAAGGGAGAGAGAGAGAAACATTGATGTGAGAGAGAAACATCAATCAGTTGCCTCCCACACATGCCCTGACCTGGGATCGAACCCGAAACCTGGACATATACCTTGACCAGGAATCGAACAGGCAACGAACTGAGCCACACCAGTCAGGGTTCCAAATTCTTTTTAGATAAATATTTTTAGTCCTCACGACAACCTAAGGGATAGATAATATTATTAGCCTCATTTTACAGGTAAGAAAATAAAGGCATAGAGTTGTTCAGTAACTTGCTCAAGGCCACACAGCTAGAAAGTTTTAGAGCCAGGATTTGAACTGGGTGGCTTACCTCCAGAGCTCATGTCCTTACACTGTATGTGTCACTATGCAAATAAGTTATGGGAGGAAAGGTTGAGCTTGAGGCTATCAGATAAACAACACAAGTAAGAAAAGAAAAATTATAAGTGCCAGAAAAAAACAAAGTTGCATGAGAAAGAATGCAATATTTGGTTTGTCAGTGAACTGCATTGTCACTTGCAATAATATAAAAGCTAGAATAAAATCAAAATAGAAATAAAACTATATTGGCTTATGGGAGCATGGAGGAAGGTAATAAATAGTTTAAGAAAAAAATTTTCATCCATTTGGGCAGAAAACAAAGAGATAATGCCCAAAGTGAATGAATCAAGAAAGTATTTGGAATATTGAAGTAATGGTCAAAAGAAATAGCTAAAATAATAAAATAGAGTTGCTTCTGGGAAGAAGAATGAGACTGGGAAAGAGTGCAGAACGCTATTTTTAAGATTGTCATTATAAGCGTTTATGTTACTTTTTGCACAATATGTTATATATTACCTTAACAAAATTATTTAGGTGATTTTTAAAACTAAAAAACACTCCTAAAACTATGGCTGTCCCGGGCCCAGAAAACAATTAGCCCCATGGGAACAGGAAGTCTGAGGGCTACAGAAAAATTATCTTTAAGAAGAAGGTTTAATGCAATAGATACCATAATTAAGAGAATGGATTATTTTAGTAATATGGTGTGGGCATACAATAAGATTTGAAAAATGAAATTAGATATGCAAGAAAAAAGCTTTAAAAAGACATAATCCAAACTTGAGTAAACTAAAATACGTACTGAATGACTGAGGAAACGTCAAAAATTAAAATCAATGTGAACTTGACACATGGGAGCATTCTCCTTCAAGTGGCACAGGTGCCAGTGACTTTTTCCTTTAATGGTGAACTCATATTACTTGCTTCTGCAGTGAATGATATAGCAACAGAAACTGTTTGAGAAGATTCAAGTTTTAGAGTCAATCCACAGACAAAGCCTTCTCCCAACTGGAATTGTTGAGGGCGGGGGCGCGGGGGGCCAGATGGAGCTTTGCAACACTGCAAGGACTGAAGGAGAGACTTAGAGAATGCCCTGTCCTTAGTCCCGGGTTAAGCATTATGGTGAACATATGACTTTTCTATAAGCTTCCTCCGATAGAAATTTATACTCTGCTTTTGAGCCAGTATCAACAATAGACAATAGCTGATCCCTGGCATGTTCAATAAGTGCTACAATATGATTACTACTGTTGTTGTTCGTATGCTCAGACCATGTCAGATGCATAGATGGTAAGTTATGGTTTCTGCCCTTTACATAAAATGACAAGGACTTAAATACAGAGGAAATACCCAATGACTTAAGTCATGATTGGGATGTGCTAAATTGCATAGTGTGTGCTCTGTGTTGCTACAGGGCCTGAGAGGACAGGCAAGGCCTGTGAGGGCAGCAAAGGTCAGAAAGACCTTGAAATGAGGCTAAATCTTAAACTAAGCCTTAGGAGGCCTATAAAAATCAAGAAATGGAGAGGAAAGGTCTTCCAGGAGAGAAGCAGCAAGTGAAAACAGTGGAAGTGGCCCATCAACAGAGAGGCAACTGGCCCGAGAGAGAATAAAAGCCAGCTGGGGAATAGAGAGAGGCACACATGAACGATTAATGGGGACAAAGAAACTATGGAAGACTTGAGGCCCAGGCATAGAAGTTTAGATTTCATGTACTGACATGGGCTTGAGCAAAAGAGTTAGAGTTTGAAAGTAAGGTCTAACAGAGAGGATCAGAGTATGATATAGAAAATTATCTAGGAGGCTAATGTAATAACCCAGGGATGGGAGGATAGGTCTTTATGCATATAGATTTTCCCAGCCTTCACAACCCCTGTTCCAAAGAGAATGCCAAGTCAGCATAAAATCAGGGATACAGGGAAAACGCTATGTAAGAAGAATATTTGACACCAAAGCAAAATCAGTTTTAACAACTCTTGCTCCATAAGACAAAATTGTTTCAGTAATAATCATGTAATAATAATTAGTATTAATTAGTATTTTCTTGATACATTCCTTACATTTAAAACAATTAACAATTAAAAATGAGCCCTGGTCTGTGTGCTCAGTGGTTAGAGCATCCACCCCCACACTGAAGGATCATGGGTTAGATTCCTGGTCAAGGCATGTACCTAGGTTGGAGGCTCGATCCCAGGCCCCCTTTGGAGTGCATCTGGGAGGCAATCAATTGGTGGATGTCTCTCTCTCACATAGATGTATCTCTCTCTTGCCCCCTCCCGCCCTTCCACTCTCTCTAAAAATCAGTGGAAAAAATATACTCACGTTATGATTAACAAAAAAATAAAAATTAATAGATTTATATTTTAAAGATGCCATTCAAATATAGTAAAATATACATTGCAGTTCACATTCTGTTTCACTGTTTTAAATTTTAAACACAAAAAATTTTACATAATTACATAGAATGCCAGAATTGAAGTAACTCACGTTCATTTCCTTTGTCTTGACAGTCACTGTGCTATCATTGTTTATTTTGATTCTGTTAAATGCAGAAATATGCAATACCATAGAGTTGGAGGTGAAAATTACTCCCAAAGTGGCTGGGATGATTGAATTCTCATGACTTATTTGCACAAAGAACGCATAAAGTTTAGTCCACGTGCATTGTGGGAGGTGATCAACTGTGTAACTGGGAGTTCTCAGAATTTAGTTGGAGGTAGAATCTAATGTTGAGTAAATAATATGTAATAAAAACACAATAATATAAAGCATATACATACTGTTGACTCCAAGGAGGAATATTTACCTGTGAAAAAGAACTCCTTGTGGTTAACTGGGCCCAAATTTATAATCAAAGTCTACCAACTGTTGTTCACAGGGGGCTTTCAGGCATAATGGGAATACATGCAGGGAAAAGCCACAGACTAGGCGGCCAGCCTCTTGTCTGAATCATCCTTTATGAAAGCTTCCTGGAATCTATTTTGACCAGTAGGCTGAGATCTTCCCTGTCCAATCAGAGCTGTGCAACTACATCTTCCTTTGCATGTTTATTGACCAATCAGAGCTGCTCCATAACAACCAATCAGGACTCTGACAAATCAGGACGCTGCTATTTGAACCAATCAAATTGTGCAAATTTGGATTGCTCATTTGTATAAAAATGAACCAGTCAAGGCCCACTGCAGGCACTTTCTCTAAGTAATCTGGCCTCCCTTTGTCTGGGGGTTATTTCCCCAGTTTGCAACCTATTCCCTAAATAAAGTCTCTTTTTTCACTGCACTTCAGATTGGGAACTCCTGTTGGCATTGGATTGATGGAAGTGACTTTTTGTTGACAATCAGTAAATATATGCATATATGTATTAGTGTGTGTATAGATTTATATATATCTTTGTTATTAAAAATTTAACAGTAGCCATAGCTACTAGATTAATAAAAGATTGGGGGGAAGAAGGAAGTAGTTTGTCACTATTTTAATAATTGCCAGCACATGGCAAAAAGAAAAAATCAAGCTGGCTTTTCATTAGTTTGGTTATTGATATTAACTTCTCTATAGTGAACAGACCTCTTATCACTTGCACCTGGTAGACTGCTTTCACCATCCTTTCCTTTGTAGAAAGTTAGAAAAATCTGAAAGGGTTGGAATTGGGCCAGGGGGTTTTACATTGGAAAAAGTGTCCAGCAAATAGATAAAATGTAGAGATATTATGAGCGGGGTGGGCTAGCTTCTGGAAAAAGATTTGGGTCAAAAGTTGAGAGTGGAGTGAGAGATATTTCAGGAGAATACTGCTGTCCTCTTTGATAGTAAAACAAAGACTAATAAGGATTTTCAATGACAATAAAATCACTAATAAAACATAATAACTTACTATGTACTAGACATTGTTGGGTTTTACATATATTGAGTCATCTTATTCTCACTATAATCCTCGGATGTAGGTACTATTGTTATTCCCCTTTCATCACTTACTGTTATTATCCCCCTTTATCATTTCTCAGATGCAGGAACTGAGGCAGATAAAGTGACTGGTACAAATGGAGAGAACCAGTGTTTAACCCAGGCCGTCCACCTTCAGATCCTCATGCTTAACTATTACCCTGCGCATTTCTTGAGAGACTAAGTAAAGATTTGAATTGTCATCAATTTTATCTTTTTAGCCAGACTACTGTTCCTCTAAATTGATGTAGCACAGAGACTCAAGTACACAAGGAATATTTGATCTACAAAGGACAAAGCAAGGAGGTTATGGAAATAGGAGAAAAGGAATGGAATCCAGAGATATTTTGCAAAACAATTACCAAGGATTTCATGGTGGCTAAATAAAATCAGAAGATAAGAAGAATGAGTCAACGGTGACCCAAAAAATTAAGCTTTAGTAACGCAGAAAATGACAATGGGACGGTGAGTGGGAAATGCATGAGAGGGTGGACTGGTGGGTGGAGGCGATGGTGAATTTAGCTTTAATAACCAAGGAGAAAGTTTCAATAGGCATCTAGAAATGCTGCAGTACTCGGGGAGAGAAGAAAAATGGAAAGTATTTCAGAAATAGTAGCATAGATGACATAGGACACAGTTGAAAATTTAACTCTTATTTTATATTTAGCCTGGGATGCACTGACTGAGTGCTTTATACCTTGTTTTCTTCCACAGAGGAGTTGAGGCAGTTTACATGAAAAGGAACAAGATATTGTTAATATATTCATCTTGTATATAAATGTATTTCTTTTTAACTTCATCTTTGCCTTCTCAAATTCATTTCATCTTTCCTTAGCCTTTACTCTAGATACAAACTTTTATTGATTAAATAATAGTCTTCTTTTTTTTAATCCTTACCTAAGGATATGTTTTCTTATTGATTTTTTAGAGAGAAAGGAAGGGGGAGAGAGAGAAACATTGATGTGAGAGAGAAACATCGATCTGTTGCCTCCCATATAAGCACCGATGGGAGATAGAATCCGAAGCCTGGGTATGGGCCCCGATGGGGAATTAAACCCGCAACCTTTCGGTGTACAGGATGACGCTCCAACCAACTGAGCCACCGGGCCAGGGTGATACTCACTTTTAAATGTTTTTGTTGTCCTCTGAATTGGAGTGTTGACACTACTTACCGGGTATGGTATTTTACATGTACTGTTTTATTTTGTCTCATTTTGCTTTGTTTTACATCATACAAAGTATTGGAAATCTAAATGGTAAGGAGCATGGTAACAGCATTTGAAAATCATAATTGAAATTATATGTATACAAATATATTTTTCCCACAATGTATTCATATCTTTGCTCTCCTCTTCTGTTTTCTCAAAGATGGCTAATTTTTGCCGTTTTAATAGAAAGTTTTGAAATCGATCTTCCTCCTCCAGTATCTAAGAAACTAAGAACATAAATGTGGCTTTGACTTAAGTAGCAATGATTATGATAACAGATGTGTCAGGTAAGAGAATTCGAGGATGAAATTGAGCAGGAATTTTGAAATCTTCCTTGTTAAATTTTTGTTTTAGCATAAGTTTATGTTGAACTAGGAATCTTTATTTTGTTCTTTAGTAAAATGAGTATTGAGTTGGTAATAAGTGCTTCTTTGGTTTTTCCACTTTTTGCCACTATCTCTTAATTCTTAGGCAAGTCTATTTCATCTGTAATATATGAAGGCGGGGGGACTTCAGCGGTGGCATCCATAATGTGTTCTGAGGACTCTACCTTGGTAAGGGTAGAGTAGAATCAGAGCTCAGCGGAAATTGTAGTAATGGGGTCGTGAAAGGGGGAAGGCTGGAAATTGGTGACCAAAGTATCATAATAATCTAAAGCCTTAACAACCAGGGAACTCACCAATATCTTTTCAACTTGTTTGTAAATCTAAAACTAGCCTAAAAGTTAAAAGTTTACTTATAAAAGTTTAAGAAAGTATGTGAAAATGCAAGAAAGAATGGGGAATTCCACCAGAATCTCTGAATCACTGTTTAAAAAATGAATCACTATGGAAAGCAAGATGGAGTTTCCTCAAAAGATTCAAAATTGACCTGCCATTTGATCCAGTGATCCCACTTCTAGGAATATATCCTAAGAAACCCGAAATGCCAATCACAAACTTATGCACCCCTATGTTCATAGCAGTGCAATTTACAATAGCTAAGATCTGGAAACAGCCCGAGTGCCCATCAGTAGATGAGTGGATAAAAAAGCTGTGGGACATTCACACCACGGAATACTATACAGCTATAAAAAAGATCTTTTATCCTTTGGCATAGCATGGAAGGAACTAGAAAGGATTATGCTAAGTGAAATAAGCCAGTCAGAGAAAGACAAGTACCACATGATCACACTTATATGTGGAATGTAATAAACAAAATAAACTGATGAACAAAATGCATCCAGAGACATAGAAGCATGGAACAGACTGAGGGATCTCAGAGGGAAGGTGGGGAGGGGGGAGGGAAGGGGGTGAGGAGAGATTAATCAAAGAACTTATATGTTTATAAGAATAACCCATGGACACAGACACTGGTCTGGGGAAGGCTTGGAGGTGGTATGGATGCAAGGTGGAGAGGATCAATGGGGGTAAAAACGGGACATCTGTAATACTTTCAACTCATTGATTTGATGATAGTTGTTAAGGGAGGTGGCTTGGTTCTTCCCTGACAGCAAAAAATAGCTTTTTTCTCCAAAAGCTTCCTAGAGAACCCAACCTAGTGCTCACTGCAGTTGGAATGCTTAAATACGTGCCTGAATCGAGAGTTTGGCAGAAAGGTAGATACCTAAACCACAGTACTTTGACCTGTCCAGTTTCTTTAAATAAACTGTGCCATGTTGTGATGTCATACACCCATACAAAGGCCTTATAAGAAAAGGCTCCGATTCCATTGTAACAATGATGTAATCTGTTGTATGTTGTCCTTTTATTGAGGAATCCTGGAGAAATTCCTGAGCGATCTTAGAATGAAAAGTAGTTTAATTTTCCTGAGCTGTTATATTCACTTTTATCTCATGCACTTTGTGAATCAGATCTATCATTACTTCTAGAACACTGTGTGGGCTTTGGGGGCCAGACCAGTATCCTGCTCCACCCCTTCCACATGGAAAACTAGAAGTTCCAGCTCTCTCGTGGATGGAGTCATGAGACTAGTTCCGGTTAATGAGAGAGAGTGGAAGCAACAAGGCCAAAGCATTTAATTGCTAGTGCAAGATCCTCCAAAGCTATCTTTCCCTCTGCCACAGTGACTGACAGCATGAGTGACAGTGGCTCCTCCATTAGCATAGAAATTAAAGAGTGGGGAGCAGACCTCCAGTTCACCTGCAGTTGGGGCTGCAACCTGAAAGAGAAATTAAAGCATAGCTGTCATCAGCTCCTGAATTTGAGAATTGTTTTTACCATAGGATAACCTAGTGTGCCTACCCTGATTAATGTAAGTATGTAGGGCTAACTATACAGCCCATTGATGAAAGGATGGTCAGTTGTTATTTTATGTATTTTATTCTAATTTCTTGATCAATTCACCTCACCCCTTTAAAAAAAACATTCAATACAGTTTAACATACCCAATCTTGTTAAATTTTATGCATCCTTGTAAGCCATTTTTGAGACTAAAGTAAAATAATGGATTTGTATGAGTTCTGAAGAAAGACAATAGTATTAGTTGGATATGCAGCATAAATAGATTTTTAAGCACAAGCTGCTCTGGAAATTCTCTTCTTGTAAGAGAAAATACTTATATAAGCAAAGAACTAGCAGCTGTATTTTCAGAGGGATGCACTAGAGGGCATGTGGGGTTTAGGTACAGTAATGGCATAGTTGGCCAGTATGGGTGTCCTAAGAAGGGATATTGTGCAAGGATTTTGGTGAGAATCTGTGTCTATTTTTCCATATTTGAAAATTTTAAAAATCTGTATTGATTGATTTCCCTTTTCTGTAGGTTAGTTCTAAGCAAAATGATTTAAAAATTGAAGCTTGCCTGTCTGTAACATTATTTTACCATAAAACTCAGAATTAAAGGGCATCTTACTTGGAGTTTTATAGTCTCTGTTCCCACAGGAATTTTTTTCCAATGCAGAGTTCTACCCAAATTTGTTCAATATTCTTTAGTTTTGGTCACCTCTTCCTTCAAAACCAGCAAGTCCCAACTTTCGCTTCCTGGGAGAGGCCTGGTAAGTGGCAAGTGTGTTAATCTGGCAATCTAATTTGAGATAAAGTGTTAATAGCTGGCAATACCTTGTAACTAACCATGCCTACTTGTCCAGATAGAATTATGTTTTTAATTGGCTCTAAATCCAAAATCAAAAAGGGACTACACAGAATGTATCAGAGTTGCTTTAGGGTAGAGGAGCTTCCAGGTGTGAGTACCATAACCAACTTCCCAAATGTACCCATGAGCCTAAATTCATAAAGATTTATCCGTCACCCAAGACAGTTATGTTCTCAGTCGAATTTCTGCTCATTTAGCAATAGCATTAAATATGTCATAGAAAAATTTTCTTATTCATATCCCCAGCTTGCGGATAATACATCTGGAGTTCTGGTATGTTGTGAGCTGTTTTTGTGGTTGTTTAAATCTTTGATAATAGCAACACGAATGGATACAGGATAGAAATGCATTTTATAATCTTCATTTTTCAAGTCAATAGCTTCAACCTTCTCTCTTTCAAGAAAAAGTATAGGACAAAGGAAAGAATACAGATTTTGAAATCAAATAAATCTGGATGTAGATCAGGCTGCGACATTATCCTGACTTTTGTATTCCTCAACTTGAAGACAGGGATATCAACACACATCTTGAGGACTTAGGGGAAGTTTTATGTCTTATGAAAAGTACCTGGAATATCTCAAGAAATTCTTTTTTTATATTTTAAATATACCTTTATTGATTTCAGAAAGAAGAAAGGAGAGGGGGAGAGAGAGAGAGAAACATCAATGATGAGAGAGTCATTGATCGGCTGTCTAGCCCACAACCCGGGCATGTGACCTGACCAGAAATCAAAACCCAATCGCCTGGATCCCAGGTCCAAGCTCAACCACTGAGCCACGCCCCACAAGGCAAGAAATTCTTAACTTTATCTTTTCCATCAATTTTTTGTCAAATATAAGACTTATGAACAAAAATAATTTCTTTAAATTGCATTGCTAATAAGAGAATTAAAATGGCATTTCCAGTTAAATATTAAGTGAAGCCCCTGATGGAGAGTACTAATGGTGAGATGCCGAAGGTTGGCAGATGGATGTGGGTTTGGTGTTAGCAACCCAGGGAATCATCACCACTGCCCACTCTATAAGGTCCTGTCATTCTGGTCCCCCAGTGGGAATGGGTCAGTAGACAACACTTCGGCTGGATCTTACATAAGCCTACATTTCTATCTCAATTCCATTTTATTACCCACATAATTCACCACCAATAGAAATCTCCAATTTGGGGTGCTGTGGAAAAAGAAACTTTATTCAGTGCAAAACAGCTCAATTGGGAAACAGCACAGCTGTGATAAGAGCATGGCTGTGAGGTAACCCTAGGGCTAGCTAGGTCCCTCTCTTGGTCGCACTGCACTAGTCTACTCTTCCTCCTCCAGCTAGACATCTTTGGCCTTTCAGCTCGGCCACGGAAAGGATGGAAAAAGAAAGTGCACTCAGGAAGCCACAGCGGAGCTGGCTTATATAGACAGAAGACCCCGCCCCTGGTCCCTGACTGGACCCTCCTCATGCAAATGAGGACTCCAACTCCTCACAGGTTGATTGGCCCAAAAGGCACCATTATGATTGGTCAGAATAGAGGGCTGTGGTTGATGGGGGGTGCGCAGCTCTGATTGGTTGGGGAAAGCCTCAATAGCATTGGTTGAAATAGAATCCCAGGAATCCTTTATAAGGGCCGGCTCAGCTGGCAGAAACGCCGTGCAGGCAGCCAGGTCAGTGCAGGCTTCTCCTTGAAGTGCGGTTTCTGTGTAGAAATGGCTCTAGGCTCTGTTCTTGTTCTTTAAATAATAATTTGAGCCCAGTTAGCCACCAGGAGCCTTTCTCAGGGTCTACAACATAGAAAGAAAATAAAAATTTAGACTTGAATAGACAGAACGATTAAAATACTTGTGTTGCTTATATATGACCTAAGGTTTATTTTTTTCATAAATTAGTCTTTTCAACAGAATAACAAACTAAAGAAATGTTCAGTGTTAGAGACATTTTCCAAGTCATATATTATTTTAGTTTCTGCCAAAAAATCTATATGCCTGATTAAATTCAATTATTATAAACTGTCATTTTCAAAATAACTAGTTAAGTTAAACGATGTTATTTTTTTTAACCAATTAGAATATGTACCCAGAACCAATTTTAAAAAGAGCAATATGTATGTGGGATGAAAACTTATTATTATAAGTACCTGCTATAAGATATACCTTTTAAAAAAGGTTACTATTGAAAATGATGACTGAAATGTCAGCCACTCTAATAACAATCTAGACCGCTCTTATCTGCAGAGTGAATACAAAGGGAAATATGCCATTCTATGAAATCCCTGATTATCTACATCCAATTTTTATGGTTGTGGCTTGAACCTGGACACTCTTTGCTACAAATCTTTTATGTTTTCATTTATTTCCTGGAGCCTGCACTGATTGTATTGGACAATGGGTGACATATCCTCTTTGTAGTTTTTGTTCTGAATCACCAAATCACTCTGAGGGAAAAAGAATCGCTGTCATCACCCTTTCTTTAGAGAAACAAACAGCTCTGATCAAAGTATTAATTTCCATGACCATCCTATTATGACACTCTGTTTGAACTAGGTACAGTAGTCAAGACTGATTAAAATGCAACAATTAGTGTGCACTCTCTTGTGTTTCACTGTAAAATATAATTTCATGCATTTCAAATTTAGTTAGTTAAATTTTTATAGCTAAATTTCCCAAGCTTTTATTTTTTGCAAACTTGTATAATTTTGCACCATGTGTGTACAATAAATAAGGGCTTGTTTTCTGAGAGTGGTTTCCTGCCACTCCCATATATTGGTATCTTTCTGAGGTCCTGCCTACACCTTGAGCTCAGCACCCACCCTGATGCTTCCAGTTGTGGGTAAATGGCTCTGTTCTCCATGGTTTTATAGGAGGAGAGAAGATCCATTTTGTCTTACAGCTCAAGATTTATTTCTCCAATAATTACCTTGAAGACTTTCCTGAGCCGCCTCCTGTTCCTTGGCTTTTTGGCCCTAGGCTTGGAGCCCCTCTGCACCTATCTTACCATAGACATGATGCTGACTGATTTATATCAAAGATTCTTTCAATTTTCTGGTGTACCTATTAGATAATTCTTCTTTTCCCATGCTATTATGGATTTTTTTCTTTTTAACATGTTTTCATAGGATAATTATGGCAAATGAGGGGGGTATATGTGCTCAGTCTGCCATTTTGACCCAATCTCATTTCTTTCTGTGTCCCGTTTCACACTTGTATACTAGCCACATTCATTTAATAATCTTTATGGGTACATATCTTTTGCTTCGCTTCTTCAAATCTTGCATCTTCTAGTAAGACTCTCACTACACATTTCTTTACCTCTCTCAAGGACTTTCTGTTCCTTGAAGACTTCCCTGGTTCCCATGTCCAAATGTTAATATTCCCCTCCAGTGAATTCTTATGGTCCTTAATTTGAGTCTTTGTTATGACTAAGTTATAACAAAGCAGAATTTATTACCTGTGAATTTATTTCTCATTCACAACCAAGCATGGTGACTGTCTTATCTTAGTATTCCCATGGAATATAACAGTGCTTTCCACATAGTAGGGACAAACATCTCTGACTGAAGTTGAATTAATGTGAAATTGTGGCCATTTCCTATCAATAAGAGAAAATTTATCTTTTTACTGTGTTTGGGCTAAATATCAAATGATATTTGTTGAGTAGCACAATAAAATAAATTATGCTTGTGATTAACTTTTGTCCTAAAAATTGAATTGATATCTTTCTCATATGTCATGTTTATATATTAAGACCCCCAAAGAGATATTAAAAATATTTCTGATTTGCTCATTACTTAGAGGCATTAGCTGGTATATTTTCTTAAACAAAGCTATCTACTCAGCCCATACACCCTTAATCTCTTGCAGAGGGTGCCACACTGACACATATTATTATTTATCACAACATTGCCCCTAATCATTCACGCTGCTCAACCTCATCAGAAGTCCTTCCATCAAAGTGTGTCACCATGGTTACACAAGCCAGATTGGCCATTTGGTCTCTGTTTGGAACACAAAGGTCACTGGAGTGTTTATGACATTTGGATTTTTTAGTTTATTTTCAAAACTACACATTCTGCATGGCTTTGACATTTGGAAGTACCCTTTAGTAATAGTATTTTCCCTTGGCATACATATATTTTTCAATTTGGAATTATATTTATTTTTTGGAAATAAAAGCAGCCAATGTAAATAATTTTACAAAATTCATTTTTGTTTCTTCATTACATTTCTTTCCAGAAAATAATACTTTGTGCTTTAAAAAAGTGTGAGATAACCATTGTAAAATATAAATCACTGAGATCACTAAAAGTATCTTGAACCAACAAACTGAAAACCCGGTTATTGATTATTTTATAATGTTCTCTTTTTCCTCAAAATATAATTAAATCTTGAGGTTTTATTGACATGGGATAACAGAATTATTCAATTTGTCATCATGCAAACTTTTTTATATCCAGAAAGTATTTGTTTTGAGGATGAAAAGAACAAATGTGTTTTTATTGAAATATAATCATTTGCATCTAAATTAGAGATTATTTTAAAAAGAAAAAGAGTTTTTAATTAAATATTTAAATATTTAAAACTCTAGAGTCTTGCAAAAGGATATTTGGATATAATAAAGATCATAGTTGTTGTTGGATAATAAGACTCAATACCACAGAATCAATACTTACCAAATATACATATTTAAAATAATAATAGCTAACACTAAGCACTTCTTCTGTTACTGATTCTGTTTCAAATACTTAGACACATTAACTCATTTAATTCTCACAGCAATCCTAAAAAAGTCAATGTTATAATATCCCCGGTTTTACCAATGAGGAACTGATGTCCTTGGGTAATAACTAACCCAAGGTCATGCAACTACTAAGTCGCATAATCAGGATTCACACCCAGGCAATCTGGTTCCATAGTCCAAGTTAGACTGCCTCCAGCTCTTAAATTAAGGGAATTAGAATAAAAATCCAAATAAGATGATTTCTTCAGAATTTTTTAATGTAGATTTTATCTGAAGAAAAAAAGCACCTGAGAGTAACTATGAAAAGCCTCCAAAAAGAAGAATTTATCAGATATTTAAGTATTTAAAAAGACAGAAAAACTAAAAAGTTTTAAAAATTATGGATTTTATTTTTCTCGACCATTTTCTTAACCAGAAACCTCAAGGACCTATGGCATTTCCGCAATACTTTTAAGAGAAAGCAAGCTCCCTGTAGGTCTTCTCTTAGCCTTGCTCAGTGAAAGCCTCAGTTCTCAAGCTTCTTCCTTCATGGTTCCAAGGTAGCTGCTCTCCATCTCAGGTCGCTTTTGGATTCCAGTGGACAAGAAGGCAATGAGCAAGAGAGAAAGACATAAGCCAGATGAGTTGGTCCCTTTAAAAGAGCTTTTTCAGAAACCTCTCACACTGATTTTCACTTACAGTACAATTTACCTAGATCCATCACATGACCAAATCTAGCTGCAAGGAAGGCTGATTTAAAGTTTTTTGAAAAGTAAGTTTGACTGGACACATTGCCACCATGATTAAAATCAGTATTCTAATAATAAAGAAGTGATATTGGGCAGGTCTAGAATAGCCTTTACTCCAGAGCTAGGTTAGCCCTCATATAAGGCTTGGTTAGAATGCCCTTAGTAGGCCCTGGGTGTGCAGTGAGCTTTCTCACACGGGCCAGTCAGGACTCAGCTGTTTGCAAATGAGTTTGCAGTCAGTTTATAGCTCCCTGGTAGTTCTTTGTTCTGCTTCATGGAGTTTCACCCTAAAGAGACATTTTTTCATATACCTCCCTCCTCTCGGGTATCACAGCTTTATGTCGCCTGTCAACCAGTATCTAGAAACATTTAGCTCAGTTTTCCAATTGTTTTCAAGAGAGGGCAAGTCCAGTGCCAGTGACACAGTCATAGAGGAAGCAGGCGTCCTCTCTGACTATGCTTGTTTAGGTCATGCTATATGACACTAAAAAAGAAACTATTTTTCTCTTGTGAGTTGTATATAACACTTCTTTTATTAATCAGTTGCTTGGAAAATGAAATGCATTTCTCATAGAAGCTCATTAAAGATTTGCAAATTTACCAAAGATGTGGGTTCCACAGCCTAAGATTTTAATCACAGTTTATACTACTGAATTGGTAGGAAAATGCCTGTAGAATTCCAAATAACTCCCAAATGTGACAGCTGATTTACATGTCATTAATCCTCTGTTATAACAGAGGCCATGCTTCCACAAGCAGACCTCAATCACTCCAAATCTTTTGGAAATTATGATTATTTATCGCTTTGAAGTTATAGTTACATAAATCTGTCACATTGCTAAATATGCTATTGTGTATTTGTTTTCAACATTAGGAAAAATTTAGATCACCATTTTTTTGGAATTTACAGATAATTTTATAATAAGCCTTAAGATGGATGTCATGTGACTAAGATTCACAAAGTCTGCCTTAAGCAAAACTATGTTATGCCAGATAAACATGAGTAATAATATAAATTTGGGAATTTATGGTAAATTATAAATCAAGCCGAGTTTTTGATGTTGTGTTTTGTTTTTATTTGTTTTGTTTTATTTACTATTTAGAGTACTTCTAAACATCTCTCTGGTTATGACTAACTCAGGGAATTGAAGATGTTAGCTTTCCTATAGAAGAAATAACTCTCTGCACAGAATGATTAGATGGATAGCAAGAAGGCTGGCCTGTACAACATCACTCCTCCATTTCTCCAATGAAGATAGGCTGGAAGGTGCTGTTTCTAGATATGATTTCTTGGATTGGCCAAGCACTATAAAAACAGGTTCTAGAAGGGAGGTCAGTCAAATAGAAGAGTGTAGTGTCCAGAGCCTATGAGACCAGAAACTATGTACTCTGAGCAGTTGACATGGTGTCAGGGGAAGGGGTTTCTACACAAGCAAATGAAAAAGAAGCACAGGTGATTCCAAAGTGGATGGCATTTAGAATCAGGCAAGAAGAGACATTAAAAACTCTATCAGAACTTAACAGGAACCCAGCAACAAATCTAGGATTTGGGACAATGGTGTTAGTCTCTTGGAGCAAGACTAGGAAGACAAATGTAGGCCTTATTTCTAGAAAGAGAGTGGTACTAGACAGGGGCAGTAAATCTAATGTTTGGTGTAACTGGCTGCAAAAGGACCCATTCAGAATCTCAGAGTATCAGGCAAGAACTCTCCAATCAATTAATGGACATTTGGTCCTGTCCAAAACATCCATAGAGACATTTGGTTCACGCCAACCCATCTACCCAACCTTATGTGCCATGACCAGTTAGGCTACCAAGGCTAGAAAGGTTATTATTAGTGACACAGCCACATCCCAATTATTGGACCTAAAATATGATGGAATTTTTATGACTTAATTCTGTAAAGCAAAAATATAAATAAATATTTTGGGATGTTTGAACCTAGGGATATTTTTTTAAAAGTGGACGTTTTTGACAGGACCAAATAGCAAGGACTTTAGGGCAGGGGCCAAATGTCTTGCAAGACTCCAATGCATCCAGTCCTGTGAAGAGGTTGATCTTTGCAGCTTTTTATGAAGCTGAGCCAGATGGAGAGAGTAAAGAGGCAGAGCCATGGGGGGAAAAACAATGCTAAGGGAAATCTTAACAGACCTGACACCACCAGGCTGTCTGCCATGTGCTTAAATGTCTCATCTTTAGAATCATTTTCTGGAAGTCTTTTAGAAGATCTGTTAAGGTAAAAAAATATTACCAGAGAGGAAACACTTTAAGCCCTGAGAGACAAGTATTAGTTTCAAACAAGGGGAGTAGTGTCCTGAGAGAATAAAATTCAAACATTAAATTTAAAGGATAATTGAAGGAAACCGAGTTCCAGAATGGACACTCTTACACATATTGCAAATTAGGGGGGGAATTTGTCTTTTATGCCCCCGCATTTTGCATTTCCCCCCAGGCAACATGCATTGAGAATCCCTATGTCAGGCATTTCCAAGGTCCTTTAAGACACTGTTTCACTTAATCTTCCTACCCCATGGGTAAGTTTTATCATTTCCATTTTAGAAAAACAGGGGCTCAAAATGTTTCCCAAGATAACATAAATAATAAGCTGAAGAACTAGATTCATACTCCTCTATGTATAATGGCCCCAATAGTCCTACAGGAGAGTCATCCAAAAGTCCAAGTGGAAAGCACTGATAGTTTCACTACGGAAGGCATCATTGGAAATGGTGGGATATGAATGGGGGGGGGACATATCAGAGAGAGCAGATCGATAGTTAACTTCCATTTGTTAGTGCCAACCACGATCAGAGATTGTGCCACGCACTAAGGATACTGTCATTAGAAACCAGATGAGACTCAGACTTCATGGAGCTTCTAGTCTGGCAGGGAAAAGACATTCAACTAATAATGGAAAATAACTGTAAATAAGTATCGACGTTACAAAGAGCTGAAAATAGAAGTACCAGGGGTGGCTGCCATCAACAGAACTGACACTCCTGGTTTTGTTTGTTTGTTTGGGGGGGTTGTTTGTTTCTTTTTCCCATGAGTTGAGTTCTTTCTCTTTTTTTTTTTCTTTTTTGCTCAATCCTTCCACATCCCCTGCTTCCCCCCACCCCCCAGAGCTGTCTGTCTATGAGTCTCTCTTTTGCCTGTTAGTTCAGTTTGTTCATTAGATTCCACAAATGAATGAAATTAAATGGTACTTATCTTTCTCTGACTGGTTTATTTCACTTAGCATAATGCTCTCCAGTTCTGTTTTGATAACTCATTTTAAGCAAAAGGAGGGAAGGAGAAATTATCCTGAAGGGGAGAGAGAATAGAGATAGGAAAATCAGGGAGAAGAGCAGTTTTGTGGAGGAAAACATGCTGAGATGGGTTTACCAAGTGTTGAATTTAGGGTGGGCTTGAGACACCCAAGAAAAATTGTCCACTAAACAGCTGCAGATAAGGTCAGGTGCCAGAAGCAAGGGAAAGAGACCCTGTTAAGAGCACCGGATAAACACTTTGCACACAACCACGCTGGGCACGATGAAAGAAGGAGCCAGGGGCTCTTCAAGACATGATCTTCAATGCAGGTCCAGGTCAGCAGCGCCCCTGTGGTGCCGGAGTGTGGGAGGGCTCATGACGGGTAAACAAACAAAGCTGGTAGCCTCAGCTATCCAGAACGGTTTAAGGGCCCCTTTAAAAAGCCACAATTCCTTTAAAAAATAATAAGAATAGCTCACACTACTTTGTGCTTATTCTAGCCTGGATGCTGTCTGGTTTAGTCTTCCTAACAACACCATGACCAAAGCACTGTTATTATTACCCTCCTGTGTAAATACCAAGAGGCCAGGGAGAGTGACTTCCCTGAGTCCCGTCATTATGAAGGCTGTCTCCAAGATTCAGACTCAGGCCAGGATTTAACCACAACTACAGATCAAGGGGAGAAGGAACAGAAAGGCTTTTTCTTCCTTCAAGTCCCAATGGAAAAGGAAGAGAGTGAAGTTCCTTATCTTGCAAAGACACAACATATAACTTCATACACCAGTGCTCTTAGAGGGAAACTGATACTAGTCTCCATCTCTTAGTCCCAAGTATTTTAAATACATTTTGTCAGATCCTCATACTAGGAATTTCTCTCGTCTACTCATACCTGACCCTTCCAACTGATCAATGTTACTGGTGCTCCATCCACAGATTCATACTAGGATCGTTCTTGTGGCTGCTTCTGGAAAAGCTTTGAAGATGGGGAGGAAAGAGGTTAGGAGGCCAAAGGAAACATCACAGGATATCTAATACTGGAAAATTTGGCTTATCAAGAAACTTGCAAAGTAGCCTCTAAAGCCTATGAGAAGTTGGGCCAGGATGGCCAAATACACAAAGAAGAATGGTGTCTTTTCTTAGCACTTGCTAGAAATGGAGCACACCATGGGAAAATTCCCTGACCTCTCTGACTTCTGTCCCTTCATTTGTTTAATAAGGCTAATCCCAAAGTCACCCTGTGCGGTCCTTGTGAGGATTTAGAGACATGCTGACATGCTCTCCACACGGTATGAGGCTGAACAAGTTCTTAATAAATGTTTGCCTTCAAAAAAGAAGAGGTAATATATATGAAAACATTTTATAAGCCCAAAGTACTATATAAAGGTGACTTTTAAATTTTATTCTTTGTTTGATTATTTGTTTATTTATTTTCTGACCACAAGTTTTTTCATCACAAAATAATCCCTCCAACTTGACTGAGGTTAGTTGGCCATGTCCATGACTGAATCCACTTCTAAACTGGAATTCAGTTGCTGACCCAGCACCTCCCTCAGCTTTCTGGTCAGCAGCAGGAAGGTGTCTCTGTCTGCTTCCCCTCCAGTGAGAAAGGTGACTCTTTTTCAAATACAGAGAAGAGAAAATTGACTCAGTGATGTATTGGGAATATGTAGCCACCTGCGAATATCCCCTTCAAGCTGAAATATCCATATTCCTCTTTCTCTGTAAGGGTCTCATTTGGCATGCCTAGCATAATATTATCTAAAGGCCATTTGGTATTTTCTATGCAGATGCACCCTTGTGGAACTGAATGATGAAAGTTGCACCTTTGAAAACCATAGGAAACATTTAAGCTGGTATTCTCATCTAGCTTTGTGACTTGTTATCTTCCCCCATCAATGTTTCCATTGTCACTCTGCTGTTTCAGATAACAATGCTTTCTGGACACTTGCCTGCTGGCCATTTAAGAGATTAGGGGCTTTTTTTTTTTCCTGGTCCACCAGTGTGTTGATTCCCAGCTATACAGTTACCATCTGTAAGTCAGCGGAGCAAGAAATTAAGGACACACTGGCAGGCCTGCCTGCGGAATGCCAATAACAATGAAGGTAGAGAGTCGCCTCGCTGCAGTTCTGCTGCCCACTGTCCATCCAATTAAAACACGCTCCTCCAAATTAGCATAATTATCTGAATCACCAGGAGGAATAAATGAGGCACAGTAATAATTAGATTAGGATATGATGAAATAAGCTTCCTCCATTTTATAGTACAAAAATAAAGACCTGTTTTGAATGCTTGGTTTTCATGTTTTTAATTATCAGGCAAATTTATTTTTTTACTTTTTTTTAATATATCTTTATTGATTTCAGAGAGAGGAAAGGAGAGGGAGAGAGAGAGATAGAAACATCAATGATGAGAGAGTCATTGATCGGCTGCAGCCCGCAACCCAGGCATGTGCCTTGACAGGGAATCGAACCCAGATTGCCTGGATCCTAGGTCAACGCTCAACCACTGAGCCACGCCCGGCCGGGCTATCAGGCAAATTTACATTGTAACTTTCCCGCTATCTGTGGTTGTTTCCTAGGTTTGCTTTGAAGTGCGTACTCTTCTGCCCAAATGATAACTAAATATTAGGAAACAAAAAAGGGGGGTGAGGGTAGCCCTGGCTGGTGTGGTTCAGTTGGCTGAGTGTCATCCTGTGCACCAAAAAGTTACAGGTTTGATTGAGGGTCAGGGTACGTGCTCGGATTTCAGGCTCAATCCCCAGTAGGGGGCGTGCAAGAGGCAGCCCATTGATGTTTCCTTTTCGCATCCATGTTTCTCTCTTTCTCTCTCCCTTCCTCTCTCTCTAAAATCAATAAAAATATCTTTTTTAAAAAAAGGGGTGTAGAATGTTGTTGAATAATATTACAACTGAGCAAGCTTAGTTTTTCTTTTTGTGTGGAAGGCTCAAAATCCACCTTTCCCTTTAGTTACTCATATCTTTGCAGATGCTCTGGAGAGCCATCCAGTTAGAAAGGAGTCACCTACATGCCTGTATTCTGCCAGTATGTTGTACATGGCACCTGTTTTCCCTTTCAGTAATCTAGGGCAAGCAAAGGAATAGCTAGCTGCACATGTAACAAAGTTTAAGAAATGATATTAAGTCGTCAGACTCCAAATAGTTTCTTCAGTCATTTGACACTGCTGCCAAATGTTCTAGGAGCAACAAAATATTATTAGTTCATTGGCATGCAAGACTTCTGGTGAAGGGAAATTACCCTAACAGACATGAAAATATAATATGATGCTACAGTAATGAAAACTGAATGTTTGAAAGCAAATGAACTAACAGAATGGATATCCCTTAAAACTTAATATAAGTGTATGAGAATATATTTAGAAGCAGAATATTATAAACAAAGAAGGGATGTATTATTTTATAAATTATAGTGGAGCTTGACTAATTACTTGGAACAATATGTAAGCAAGAGTTTGAGTTTATAATATACTCAAATTCCAGATGAGGAACTAAACAGTAAAGAAATCCATTAGAAAATGAGAAGAAAATGTAAATGTATAAGTAGCTTGATGGGCAAGGACTTTATGATATAAAAATAATGGAAGACACTGTAAATTTTAAAACAATGAAAGATCGTATAAACATACAAAAACTGGTGCTTTCACTATAAATAGTTATAGAAATAAATACATATGTGAATGTATATGTATATCTAATTTTCTTCCCAGGTTCTGTCTACGGAGAGGGCCTGGAAGCAGTAATACCACAAAAGCAATGAGCGCGCCTAGTACCCAGTCCTGTTTCTAAATACCAATTTCCACTAAAACAACAACAACAACAACAAACTAGGCCTTTTGGAGAACTGGCTGATTCCAGGTCTGAGGTGAAAAAGTACCAGATGGGCCTAATACATGTATTGTGGCAGAAAATAAGAACATACTCAAATATTATTGAAGATAAGTCTAAAGGACATGGGAGCTCCCATTGGCCAAATATGGGGTTATTTTACCATCAAAATAAATGGGAATAACTGATTATAACCCACTGAATAAAATAGGAATCCACAAGTCTATAGTGACTGAAAAATGAATCAATTGAAATTTTGATGCAAAAAAAGCCTTTCCTCTCAAAATAATTATTAATGACAAAGGAGGAAAGAATTACTTCATAGTGAAGGATAATGGCAGACACCACCTAATTAAGTGTTTAATTGAACATCACCAATAATGGGACAAATTCAAGTAGAGTTCCATCTGATAGAAGGCAATGAGAGCGCAGCATTGCCTCTGTGATATTCCTGGCAAAGCTGCATGTCCCAAATGTAATCACGAGGAATCATCAAACTTATGGGGGACATTCTACAAAATAACCAACCTGCAGTCTTCAAAAGTGCCAAAGTTGTGAAAACCAAGGAAAGACTGTTCTAGATTTAAAGAGACTACAGTAATAGGGCAACTCAATGCAATGTGATTCTGGATTAGATCCTTTTATATAAAGGACATTACTGGGACAATTGTTGAAACTGGAATAGGGGCTGAAGTTTAAGTGGTAGTTGCATCTCAATTTCAATTTCCTGAATTTAAAGGTAGTATTATAAAGATGGAGCAGAATATGTTTGCTTGTAGGAAATATACACTATAAAGCATTTCAGGGCTGATGAGTGATGGTCTTTAATAGCTCATGAACAAAAAATATTCTTTCAAGTTTGAGATTGTTTCAAAATAACAAGAACATTAACAAAAAATCCCCAAGTATACCTCTTCCATGTTCTCTTTTGCTTTCTGCCAGGTGGCTGCATTTAAATATTGTGTTAGTATCATTATATATTTTTGGTATATCAATTACAGCAGTTACAAATTTAAGTATCAAACATTAGGGGAATTATTAGGATATAGTTTTATCCTAGAACATTATAAATATTTTTAAATGCTTTTGCTTAGACAAGTAGGTAACGACATGGGAAAATTCTCACAGTACATTATTTTGAAATAAGAGTAAAGTAGTACATACAAAATGAATCTGATTCTGGCTATAAGTGTATGACTTAAAGGAATTAAAACATTGCAACCATGGTTATATCTGGGTAGTGCTGATGATTTAGAAATGGCCAGGTGGTTTAGGGTTGGGGACCCTGAGGAAGAAGATAGGAACCATGCAAAGGTGAAATGTTCTGGGCAAACAGGATCTGAGAAAAACAAGTTTGCCCTACATCTGACCCCCTGAAGTGGGAAACTGAAAACAAGGAGGGATTGGCTGTCACTAAGGTAGAATTCTTAGAAGGAGCTAATGAGTAACAAATACAGGAAATAGAAACCCCTAGACTAGTGAGCTTCCATGGCAACCCTTTTTGGGACCCCTCCTGCACCCAGAGCTTTGCTTTGTTTATACACTAAACCTTTGTACTCCTTCCCTTACTCTTGGGTTGTCAGTGAATTTCATTCTTTCATTCCAGGAGACAAAGAACCCAGTAAGGAGAAAATCTGGTCTCAGTGTGAATATGGCTGATTTGTCTTTATTCTGATATAGTGTCTCAATTTTCTACAATGACCATTCATTTTTAATAATAAAAATTGAAAGTATAGTAATTAATACAAAGTGATGTGGAGAAGAGCAAGAATAGTTGATTAAGGAGGATGTCTGAGGATGTGAAACCCTGCTGGATATATTATAGAAGTTATAGTGGTAAAAAAGAAACTAGGGTAAGACCAGAGAACACCATTTTGCCCGAAAAAAAAGACCCTCAGTTGTGATTCTGCAACTGATCTCTGTGTCTTTGTTAAACTACAGCTTTAATCCTTGAGTAACCAGAAGACTGATGGTAAGGACAGAGACTGGCTTTTGCCCTGGGTTTCCTCTTACTTCTTTGGATATGAAGGTTGGAGACACTGTATGTGAAGCAACCAATGCACTGTCTGCCACCCGCCTGGTCACAACACTTCCTGACTCCTGCTCTGCTGGGGCCACCCTTCCCTTGGTGCAGGGAAACCTAGGCACCCCCAGGTACACAGAGCAGCTCTACTGGAAGCTGGCCATCACCATCAGCATACAAAGACCTTCTCCACCCCCCCCCCCAAAAAAAGACCTCCTTCCCTACTCACTCCCTGGTGGCCAGGGGTGTAGCGCAGGGCTTAGCCTCCAACAATAAAGAGGGGACAATAAACTCCACTAATCTACAAACTCCAAATATTCAGTCTCCTCTCAGATATAAAATCATTCTTATTTTCAAATCAAAAGAGTCTGTTTACTATCAGAAAGTTAATGCAGCTTACTGCCTTTAACATTAATAGAATCCAAGGGCAGAAATCCTCTAGAAAAACAACAAACCTTACAGATTTGACAATTCATCATGCTCTCTAGCCTAGGCTCCGTTTAGCATATTTGAATTCAGATAGGAGGCTTCTGTTGATACAAAATATTTGCAGACGACTGAGGCTAAACTGGTCATTTGACAGATGGTGACAAACTATTAACTGAAACTACAGTATGACAATATGAAGGAAATAAATTTTTGTGCAGAGAAATATTTGAATGTTTCATAACCCCTCTGTTTCACAAAAAGTAAAAACATCAACATCTCAGAAGGCTTAAATTCAGTCTGTAGAAAAACTGCATAAGCTTTGGAGTGAGGCTGCTTGGGCTCAACGCCCAAATAGGTAGATAATATTCAGGTAAATACAAAATGTGACTTTGCAGAAGCAATTAAAACTCTATAATCTTCAGGGATAAATGATGATGGACAGAGACTTTACTTGGGGTAATGAGCTCACAATACAGTGTACAGATGATGTGTTATGGAATTGGGCACCTGAAACCCAGTGCCACCTCCCATCACTCTCAATGCTTCAGTCAAGTGGACAGGCCATGGTCCTTTCTCTTTCCCACTTCACAGTCTTTGCACATGGTGTTCTCTCTGCCTGGGGCACTTTCTTTTTCACAGGAATGTCACCTTCAAGTCAGAGAGTCAGAGTCATCTCCTTAGAGAGGCCTTCCCAACACCACAGCTGAAGCAGCTGGCCTCTTCACCTCAGTTTTCTCTTGATTGTCATGCTGACTTCTTAGGAGCCTATAAAATAATTTGTAATTATTTTATCACTTTTTTCTCATCTGTGTCTCCCAAAGACTATAAATAACTTGAAGGCCGGGGTCCTATCTGTCTCTTTTGTTTTTAAAGCACTTGCAGCACTCAGCTCAGGCATTGTGCGGGACACAGAGAAGGTGTTTAGCCAATGCGTGCTGAAAACAGGGGGAATCGAATAATTGAATCTTGTAAATTTCCACGGTTCAAATACCTTAGATATTTATTTTCACTCTTTATGGAAAGGTCAGTGAGGGGAAAGGTGACATAACACATTATTATTTGTTTACATGTAGCCCAAAAAGGTTAGAAGTAGCTCACACTATACAGAGCAATTGTTGGAGAATTCTCTGTCGCCTAGAAAGTGGTCATGATAAAGAGGAAAATGCAATTTCAGGGATTTTGCTCATTGCATTCCTTGACATTTTCAGGGACCCTGGATTGCATGAGTCCATTTTCTAAAACCTCTCTCTAATTTCAGAGGATATTTTGGTTTGAAACCAACATTACAAGGTTAGGGATGATCGAAAATTAATTTCTTTTCAAGTGGGCAAGATGGAGGTAGTGTCTCCTTCTTAAGACACTGGCCAAGCTGATTTGGTGCCACTTTTTTCCACCATTCCCCTTTCCTTGACATGAAAGAACTCCTCTCTAGTAAAGGTGAACAGGTAGAGTGGGCTGCCCGGCTCTCTCCCAAAACAGGTAGTATCTGATGGCAGGATTGGAAATGATGACACAATCTGTTGCTGACCATCCTCAAGCCTAAACCACCACCTATCTCCTTTCCCTGCTCCATGGTGTTTTCTCAGTGCAGAAAAAAAATGTAATAGAGACCACTTCCTTACTAATTAATGAGTAAGAAACTAACCATGAGTACTCTGATATAATTATTCTAATTGTAATGTGTTATGGGCTGAATTGTGTTCCCCCCCAAAATCATGTTAAAGTTCTAACCCCCCAGTATTTCAGAATGTGACTGTATTTGGAGATAGGATCTTTACAGAAACAATTAAGGTTAAATGAGGTCACTCAGGTGGACCCTAATACAATATGGCTGGTGCCTATATAAGAAGAGATTAGGACATAGGCATGTATTAGCAGGAAGACCATGTGAAGACACAGGGAGAAGACAGCCATCCGCAAGCCAAGGAGAGAGGTCCAGAAGAAATCAACCTTACTGACACCTTGATCTCAAACTTCTAACCTCCAGAACTGTGAGAAAAGAATTTCTGTCATGTAAATGCAGTGTGTGGTGCTTTGTTAAGGTAGCCTTAGCAAATTAATACATGTAATCGTAAAACCTGTGGATTTTGTTCAATGCCCTTTAAATGCATTGAGCACACCTAAGAAGGCCAGAGAGAGCATTAACAGGAGGGCTCTAGAATGTCCCTAGGCTGTGTGGCTTCTTCGTTCCTTGCTCTGCCCTATTTTTGTTTCTCTGCCCCATTTTTGTCTCCATATCTCTATTTCTACTTGGTGTGGATGCCGCATATTAACCACGTGGTTTAAAAGTATTTCCTCAGCTCCAGGCTTCTGTACACACCTTCTTTTGTTTTGATGCTGTTCTTTGGCTAATTCCTTATTTTGTACTCAGAACCCCAGGCCCCAAGAAGCTATTTTGGCCAGTTTCCCGCTAACCTAGGCTTTCCTGAAAGAGCTGCTCATAGCTCAGGGCTCCTGAGTTTCCAGCTGGGGGTTAATTGCATTGATTTTATCCTGACTCCCCACCTAGAATTTTAGAAAATAATCTGTGGGCAGCCTGGTGCTTCCTAGATATAAGGTATTTGACTTCAATGTATCAAAAATATTTAATTAAGGAAGAAAAAATTAATGAAAATATATTCCAGAAGAGAACATCATTGTAAGTGACAATTTCTACTGTCTCAGAGAGCCTGTCATGTGACACTTTAGGGCCTCCATCCAGTCTTCTGTAGGCATTCTGATGATCAAATCATCTCAGATGACAGCTTTTTGGCACTATCATGCTTCTGCCATCTCACACCTGGACCACTGCAGGTGCTTAGGGGCCCCTGAGGGACCTGGACTGTGCGGAGGTCTATTGGCAGAAAGGACACCTCAGTCTCCTGGTAGGAATCATACTCAAAGAGCATAAAATCTCTGTCGCCTGCATGGAAACTCTCAGCTTCTGTTATAATAGTTGTTAGTTGCTTCACTTATAGTTTCCATCCTTGCCCTTGACTTAGTCAAGGTCTGGGGATGTTGTTGAGTGACAGCTTGTGCTCTGTGCTCCCCTCTGATGACTAAGGCTTTGTTTCTGGGTCAAGCTTGTCACGACTCCTTTCTCCCTTCAGGGAAAGCTCTCTCCTAGTTCCCTCCTCAGTCCCTCGTGCAAAAAGGCTTCTGGCAGGCTGTCCTACTAGCTCTCAGCATGCCTGAGAGAATGAATGCTGACTTTGGGACACGCCACGGCTTCCTGTGTCCAGCACCTCTACCCAAAACCCCCTGCCCTGTGTCTATAGAGTGACCACTTAGTAAAGAAAACTAGGTTGCTCCCTTAGGGAGAAGCTGAAGTGCTGACTATATGCACTCTGGATATTCTGTGTTGCTCTTGTCCCTGTTTTCTGATGGGACACCCAACTTTTGCATTTTTATTATTATAGATGAGTCTATTGCCTCCTCTTGTTTAGAGAGAATGGCCATGACACTTCCTAGTTCTGTCACCTAGGTTCCCATGCCTGTAGATTTCCTGTCAGGTGAATCTTTCTTTAAAAAAATCAGTGTTGTTCTGTTTTGTTCCCGAATCCCCTCAGTGTGCCCTATCATGTGAGGAGTTGGAGAGCTTTTTCAGTGAGGACAGTCCCTCCTGCTTAGAGCTCAAGTGAAAAGTGAACACTCCTGGATGTTTTAGCTTAAAAACTTCATGTTTGATTTGACATGGAAATCAATTGAATAAAAATGCAATGTGTAATATGACAGTACATTTTGGATTAGAGAGAAAATAATCTTTTATCGGGTTGAGCTTGCCATCAGAGTCCGTCAAATATGTTACTTGGGTCATCTGCTGGCCAGAAATGACTTTGTTAAATATAATCTTTAAAATTAATGATATTTTCTCGCCTTTCTTGTATATAAGTATGAAGTGCTGCATCTGTTAAGACAAGAGGTTAAAGCTAAGGTGCAGTAAGGTTTTTTGTTTGTTGGTTGGCTACTTTTTCCATAGGGAAAAGGACATGTGGGTTCAGCTTCCATCAAGACTTAGGAAAAGTGGAAAGCAAGAGGATAGGTAGAAAAGAGTTAATTCTTTTATTGAAGTAAGAGCAATGGCCCTTGACATCTTCACTGTGCCTTCAAGCCACTGAGAGGAGCATGTGACCTGGTGGAGGTGATTGCTCCGGGGACCCACTCAGGGGGAGCTGCCCAAGGCGTGTCCTGATCTGGGCCTCTTCAGGGGCCATTCGCTCTGCCGAGCTCTAATACCCATGAGTATTACCCTCTGCATGGGATGAAAGGTAAACACCAGAGCCAAAGACAGAGCCAGAGGACATGGAGGAATACCAGCCTGACAAAGCACTGGGAGAAGAGGCTGCTTTTCTTGCATCCTGCAGAACTTCCATTTGGTGGTTTTAAAATCTACACCCAAGAAATACTACAAGTAGGTCTTCGCTCAGAAGTGCAAATAACAAACTGATGGCTGATAACAATAAGTCAATAGGGAAAAGTCCTAAACAATTCAACTGACTTGTCTACATCCAAGCTCTGCTATTATTGTTCTAAGCTCACATCCCTTGCCTCTAATACTCCTTTAAGCGTTTATAATGCTTATTGCTAGGGCATTTTAGAAAGAAATTGCTGCGTGAGAGTGTGTGCTAGTGCAATTGCACAGATTCCTCAAAAGATAAATTGTGCAAATATACTACAAATATGTGGCAAAGATTATATCATTTCAACTACCATGTTTTCCGCTACAGGGGCTGTGCAGTGCCAAAGGACGGTCAATGTTGTGGTAGCACCGTGAGATTTTCCCAACACAGGAGCTGGCCACAGTGGAGAGGGGATCTACTCCCCTTTCCTGGGAAGGCAGCATGGCCAGGGTGAGGTACATGTCCAGTCCAGGCTATGAGCTAGATGTCACAGGTCACGGTGACCCTTTGATAAATGACAGGATTAGTGGCGGCCGCTTTGTAAAGCAAATGCTCATGTACACCAAAGGAATTTAAGTCTGACAGTGTGGTCAAGGTTCCAGATATTCTAAACAATGGCAGAATGTTTCCAAAAACTGGTTGCTCAATTTTTTTTTTTTATGACAAAAACTAAAGTTATAGTAAGATGTAAATGTGTTTCAACACCAGAGGTTGTAAAAGACACAGAAATACCAGAGAACAATGGTCTATTTATTACCCAGGACACTGAAAGTAGGCCTGAAAAAATGGTTAAACAAATAGTTCCAGGTTTGAATCTCAGCTCAGATTTTTGCAAATTGCATAACCTCTCTGAGCTTTAAATACTGTTTGATATGTAAAGGAGATAATTCATGTAAAATACCTAGGATAGAGCTTACTATATGGTAATTACCAAAGACCCTATTGAAGATAACTGGTTTCCAGGTTTTCCAAAAAAACACACAAAAATACCCTTTCAGGTTTAATTCACTTAAAATTAGGACTAAAACTTCATGGTAAGGGATAAAAACAAGGTACAATTCAATAAACAAAGAGTTGTAATTGGGACTCTATCTTGAATATAAAAATTGAAAATTTAAAGTAATCTTATTTTATAATCAGACTTAGACTATAATTGCTAGCCAATTCCTGTTCCCATTCCCCCTGTGCATGGCCCCTCCCAGGGGCAGGAATGGGGTGTAAGCAGCACATCGCCTGGGACTTGTATCCAAGACAAACGCACCCAGGGCAGCAGAGGGTGTCCATCCACCTTTTCCCCAGTCCAGCCTTGCCTTTGGCAGCACTGTGGACAAATAAAGTAGAATAGGAATGCATATCCCTGATTTGTTACTTACAATGACATGATCCATAGACCAGTGAGACAAGTAACACGCAAGTGGTTCCTAGAAGCCCCCCAAATTCTTCCACTGTAAACTCAATCTTTGTCTATGTCCCAAATTCCTCCTCAGATCTCCCCTTAAGATGGAACTAAACAGACTCCACACAGCTCTGCTTCCAGTTATTTATTTCCTTTCGTGTCGCTTCTCAATTTTAATGTAATTAGGATTGAGAAGGAGCCCCATAACCACAGCAGCTGTGCTGGGTGCACACCACTAAGCCTTGGGTCAACCTCTTGATCCATTTGGTTAATCCCTACATGTGTTTTTTGTTTGTTTGTTTGTTTGTTTGTCTTGTTTTAAATTTTTTATTTTTTGTTTAAAATATTACAAATGTCCCTTTTTCTCCCCAATGACCCATTTCACCCTGTCCCATCCCCCTCTCCAGTCCCTCTCCCCACCATTGTCCGTGTCCTTGGGTTGTGCCTTACATGTGTTTTTAAAGATCCTAAACTTCTGGTGTCAGCCTAGATGGAGTAAGCCAACCTACTGGGGACTGCAGGTAAAACTCCAACAATAACCTGTAACAGGAATGAGTTCCCTGTTTGTTTTCCCCTCCTTTACATCCCAGCTTCACCCTGCAGGTGGGACTAAGGGCAGAACTGTGCTGCCAAACTGCACAGAGAATCCCCTTGTTTGGGCCAGAGGACTGGAAGAAGGGGTCCCTGAGTGCCAGTGGGTGTGGCACGAAGCTCAGATTTTTAAATTTTTTTCTCTCTTTTCCCTCTCAGCCCTGTCCTAAAGCCAGCCCAGTGGGAAGCTGCTTTGCTGTGGCAGCAACTCTTAACATTCGGTGTGTGTGCCAGTGCTCTAACCACTGAGGACACTGGCCAGGGCTGTTTCAGGTTTTTAATGTGACTTTGAGAATGGTTTCATAAATGCTGTTTTGTTGGATCTTCACAAATCCCTGCAAAAAAAAAAAAAAAAAAAGATGTTATAACTGGGCTTATATTCTCATTTTACAGATAAAGAAACTGGATTTGTGTGTCCATGTTCAGCAGTCAGTAAGTGATAAATCCAGAATAGAACCTGGGTCTTGAAACTGCATCATCTTATATATATATTTGTGTGTGTGTGTGGTTTAGTGAGCATATATATATATATATATATATACACACACATATATATATGTAAATGTAAAGGTATATATGTATACACACCTATATACTCATATATAATAAAAATATATTAAAGTATGTTTTATATATAAATATTATATATAGGCACACACACACAGACTTATAGTGTACTAAAGAGGTTAAAGTGACAAAGAATGCAAATGACTGCATGCAAACCCTGGTCCCATTAAGAGACCCCACAGAATTGTTAGAAAGACAGAAATGTGACTGTAAGAAAGCAGTTAACTGTAAATCACCATAAACGGCAGGTATTAAGTTTTTCTATCACGCTGTTCAGTGTGACAGTAAGTATTTAAAGGCAGGAACCATTTCACCTACTTCTCTGTTCATAAGGGAACATAACACAGTGCTAAACACACATGGGTAACATTAATAGAGACTAAGTACTTGTTCAGTGAGAACCATCACGGTATTAATAAGATGCCAAAACATTTTAAAGAAAAATATGAATAAAACTTAAAGAAGAGGGAAAAGGAGACTGGACACAGGTCTGTGCAGGGTGGAGTGCTGATGGAAAAGGCCTGGCCTCTGCGCAGATTCGGTTCGCCCTTCTCAGGGGCTCACGCACCGCTAGCCGTGGAATCAAGCATCCTGCGGCCACGCAGCTGCTGGCACAAACGTGATTTTGAAAAAAGTGGGCTGTGACATCCTGAATCACAGTGGCAAGAGACTCAAACGATCGGGTACTAAACGTGCCAAGTGTGTAAGAATCAGAAAGATAGTTTACAATCACAGAGAATGAAATAGCGTCACCCAGGTATACAGACATTGGGTGCTAACGTTAATACGTGTGGATCGTTTTGCTGGGCCGTCATGGTCTGCAGTGTCCTCTCTGCGGGTGACTCGATGAGGAAAATGGGCAGTTGACATTCTCTAGTGGGAACAATAATGGACTTAGCTGCAAAGTCCTATTTGAACTTCAAAGCTTGCTCTATTTTTCTGTGCAATTCACCCCCACAGGGGAGGCCAGAAATTCCCTCACTTTAGGTTTTTCCTAACTCACACAGAAAGGAAACCTGGGGATCCTAGATGAATCATGAGAAAAACAAAAATTTGATGATGTGGGTAGCTCTTGGCCACACACATTCTGTGAAAGGCCTAGAGAACACAAAAATGAATAAATGATGGTTTCTGCCTTCGAGGAGGCACTTGCAGTTGTTCTGAGAAAACTTATGGAAGTCAGTAGCACAGGGAATGACATATGTGCTTAACATATACAATATATATTTTTCCAAGATAGATTGCATTGGCACATGACCTTCAGTTACTCCTCTCCTGTTGGCTCCTTTCTCTCATTCTGATCTCCACTAATAAAATTTTAAAAAGCCTTTTTTACATTGCTGCCTCTCTTTCTGTCGTTTATCATCAGACTTCTCAAAAGTGTCCCTGGCTAAGTTTTCTTCCTCACTACCCTTTCATTCTAAAGATATTTGTGACCTTGAGAGAAATAGGAATCATCTCAGCATATGTGCATGTGTATACATACACATACATATGTGATTCATTTTATAAACAAAGTGTTTGGGATTACCTATATCTGTGTGCATGCGTGTGTAATGTTAGGGATATTAAGTGAGGACAGTGGCAGAGCATTCCTGTTCTGGTATTCCAGGGCTCTTCCTGACCTGCTTTGCAGAAGTACTTTAATCAAACCTGGTCCTTTTAGGACCTTCCTGATCAGGGACAACTTTTAGAGACGTCACACTCCCCAGGCAGGGCCACAATTAACCAGAGCCAATCCCTTGGAGATGATCCAAGTTTATATCTTAATTTCCAGGACTGGTCTAGAATTGGATCACCCTCCAGGAGCCAGAGAGTCGAGTAACATTTGCTGAAGCACTTGTCCAGGTGAGTATAATGAGCCATGGAAATAATCTTTCATATCACACTCACCAAAAGATACACTATCTCATTTTTTATTTAAAGACTTTTCAGTTAGGTACCATTCTTGATATTTTATATCGCCTAATTCACAATCTTTTTTGGAACAAACAAGTATAATCTCACTGGTGATGTGCTCTCCCTGGTGGTAGAACACGCCTGCTAGTTTGTTTAGTTTTAAGCTTATATTTAGTAGTCAGGCTGAATGTGTGAATTACAATCACCACTTGCACACTTCGAAATAAATTAAGAAATACTTTTAAATGGAAAAGGTATATTAGGAAATCATTTTTATTAGGGATCCTTAGACCATTCCAAAGCTTATTTCCACATCCTTTCCTATATTTTTTCTGTTTATTAATGTTCCTAACTTTGTCTCATTTCTGAATTCAACACATTATTGTTCCATTCTTCCAAGTTATTTAATGAAATCAGTGGCTTACTAAATAGTTGTCCATATTTAAAAATTCTTAGTGTCTGCCCGGCCGGGCGTGGCTCAGCAGTTGAGCATCGACCTGGGATCCAGGCGATCGGGGTTCGATTCCCGGTCAGGGCACATACCCGGGTTGCGGGCTCGATCCCCAGATCAATGACTCTCTCATCATTGATGTTTCTATCTCTCCCCCCCCCCTTTCCTCTCTCTGAAATCAATAAAGATACATTTTTTAAAAAAATAAAATAAAATAAAAGTTCTTGGTGTCAATCAGTTGGAAAATGAACAAATGAATGGGGTCATAATGTCTGATCTCTTCTTACTGTCTAGCTTATCTCAAAACACAGGTCTTGAATCGATATTTTAAATTGCATTATTAGAATGTCAAACATTATTAAAGGTGTTTTTTAAGTGAATGTTTTCCATAGTAAGGGAGTGTAACACCTTCACATAGAGTTTCATGTGAAATATTCAAGTTCTGTGGCGAACCCTGAAAGAATGTTTAATTAGCTTTGTCCTTCTCAGTTAAATCGAGTAAATAAAATACTGTAAGCATTTTTCTTTGAGAAGCTTAGGAAACATTAAAGAGTCAAATTCTTTGCTTTTTCCTGTAAAGATAGTGATCTCCATATTTTAGGCATAAAATTGAGAAGGAGAGAAACAACTTGCCCAGTATTCTAGGTGTGTCGGTAGCCAATCCCCAAAGAAGGCAAAACCCAACCTCAGCAAAATGGTATCGTAATATCCAGTTTTCCTCAATTGCCATTTCAATATTCTTCTCTTTTGAAAGCTTCCTTACTTTCAGATCCTAGGATCCTTCACTTGAATTTAGTTTTACTGCAAGTATCACATTTTCAAACCCATTTTACTCCCAAATCATCATCAAAACTAAGCAGTGCCATCCATATCCCGACTCCCTCAGGTCCTGCTCTCGGCTAATCAATCCAGTAACTTTTATATCAGTGATAATAAAAGTTATCTCTTTTAACACCCTACCCAACTGCCGCCAGCCTCCAGCAGTGTGGGACTGTCTGGGCTTTGGAGCCAGAGTACCTGGGATTGAATCTCCTTGCTCTTGAACAATCCAGACCTCAGTTTCCTAATATGTAACATGGGGATAACAGTGACCTCGTGCAAACATTGTAAGGATTAACAATATATGAAAAGAATTACACAAATGCTCTTTATGGTTAACAATATGTATTCTACTGAGAGCCTTGAGTGACACACATTGCAGAGAATTTCAGATTCAGTTATAAGTAAAAGGGAAAGATATTTTGGGATATTTATGAGGTTTCATACCTTTCTATGCAGAAGCAAACCTATGCATTAAGTGGCAATCGACCTCACCTCCCAATTATGAGGAGGGTTACTATAAAAACACACACATAACAAATGTTGGAAAGGATGTGGAAAAATTGTAACTTTTGTGCACTGTTGGTTGGGACGTAATATAGTACAGTCTCTGTGGAAAACAGTATGGAAGTTCCTCAAAAAAATAAAAATAGAATTACCATTTGATCCAGAAATTAAATCTTGTGTATATACCCAAAAGAAATGAAAGCAGAGACTTGAAGAGATGTTTGTACACCCATGTTCATAGTACCGTTAGCCACATGGCCAAAAGGTGGAAGTAGCCCGAGTGTCCATTGATGGATGAATGGAAAACAACATGTGCTGTATATTTACAATGAATATAATTCAGTATTAAAAAGGAAAGAAGCCCGGCCGGGCGTGGCTCAGCGGTTGAGCGTCAACCTAGGATCCAGGAGATCAGGGTTCGATTCCCGGTCAGGGCACATGCCCGGGTTGCGGGCTGCAGCCGATCAATGACTCTCTCATCATTGACGTTTCTCTCTCTCTCCTTTCCTCTCTCTGAAATCAATAAACATATATTTAAAAAAAAAAAAAAAAGGAAAGAAATTCTGACACATGCTATGACATAGGTGAACCTTGAAGACATTATGCTAAGTGAAATAAGGCAGTCACAAGAGAACAAACACTGTGTAATACCACTTATATTAGGTACCTAGAGCAGTCAATTCATATGGACGAAAAGCAGGATGGTGGATGCCATGGGCTGGGGAATGGGAAATGGCAGTTACTGTTTAATGGATACAGAGCTTCAGTTTTACAAGATGCAAAGAGTTCTTTCTGTGGAATGGATGTTGACAATGGTATCACAACAGTGTAAATGTACTCAAATGTCACTAAACTGTACACTTAAGAATAGTTAAAATGGTAAATTTTACGTTATGTGTATTTTACCACATTTTCTTATAAAAGCAGCCAACCAACCTGGCACATCAAAATCCCTCATTTCTTATCTGAACAATTGTCTGTAAACAAGGCGTCTAAAACACAAAGAAATGCCTTTAGAATGTATTATCTTAGACAACTATGAAACTAGGCAAGCCTGCTCCATATCCCATGCTTTATTAAGCTCAGATGCATATAAAATTGCTTCTCTCCAATTGGCTTCAACACTTATAAGCAATACTACCTAGGTTAGGTACTTCACCTCTCTTAGCCTTAGTTTACTCATCAGTAAAATGGAAAAGCTAATTTCTTTCTACTCCGGTTCTTGCTAGGATTGGATTAAATGGTGTTATGCAAAGGGCCTGATAGGCATATGGCCCAGTCAGTGGTCAATGTTTGTTTCCTTTCATAGATAAACTCATGGAAATAAGAATTAATTGTACCTTGAGGGTCATAATAAAAAAAGATGAGAAAGGCAGATGTGCATGGAAGGGAATAGGTTGAGCCTACTCTTTTTCTTGAAGATAATGGGGACCTTGTGGCTTTGCAGTACGCGGTGTCCATGTAGCCAACAACTTCTTTTTGGCACCGTAAGAAGCAATAGTTCTCAATGCTCACCCCTCCGGACTACCCACCCATCCAGCCTGCAGTCTGCTTCCACCAACATTGGGGAAAGCCCAATGTTGTAAGGGTCTAAAATTATTTGCTCTAATTTGCTTTGCCAGAAAAATGTCCCTGCACGTGTTTTTAAACTTCAAAGACCAAACACTCAAAGTTGCAAAAACCGCATAATTGGTGTACTTGGGGGTGGCAGGGGAGAATATGTGGTGAATCTGAAAATATTTTAAAACTGATTTCCAAAAGTGGATTTCATTCTTTGTTTTTACTTTTGTTTTTTGTTTTACATTTACTTTGGTGGTTTTCCTGCTTTTTAAAGCTATCTTGTACAGAATCTACTGCCCCCATTACACTAATTGGCAGTGTAAATATTTTAACAAACTCCGAGGGATTACTTTACCTCATCTTTAGGCAGATGTATAATTTAACACCACCAACCCAACTTGTATCACCCCATCATTTGATGCTTCTCAGCCTTGAATTAATTGCATCACAAAGGAATTTTGCAGTTTTGAAATCAGAAATTAGTTGATAATGCAGAAGACAATGAATGCCTTCCTTCAGCTTTATCAATTCTCAGAAAAGAATGCATATTGAGACTTTTATTGGTGTTTCTTAAATCAAAGGAAACACATTCTTCCATAGATGTACATGTTCTGAACTCTTGGCCTACTGATTAACTATTATAATCATAGGGAAGTCTAATTAAATAGCTAATCAGCAAACATTCACCTTGAACCATGTTTGCCTAAAAACTCTATTTCATGGTCTTTAAATGCCATTTATGCAATCCCTCCACCTGCTCCCATTGTGTTGGAGGAGGCTTGCTTGGAGTGGGACATGCAAAAACATTTTTCTGTTAATTTTTCTCTCCCTCCTTCATTCTTTCTCTTTTCCCCTTATCTCTAATACTCAGAATCCTCAAAAGAGCAGTATTTATGAAATACTATATATGGTATATATGCACTGTTATATTTTATAACATATTATATATATCTTATTACATATGTACATATATAGTCACAAATTACTGTTGTATCAGAACAGAGTCCAATGGCTGGTTGGTGTTCTCTCTTCCTTCCCAGTCAACTCCAGGAAAGAAAGGACTTCATCTACAGTGCTCATTCCCCAATGACTTCTTAAATTTGGGGGCCGATGGGTTGGGGGTGGGAAGTCATTCCAGCCGAGCACCAGAGGAAGCTACACTGTATTTTACATCTCTCCTCTACCCCCTTCATGTCTGAGAGTATATGAATGAAAACTGGTCAAAATGAGCACTAAGAAAAACTTCGATCTGTGGAACTCAAGAGACAAACCCTATGAACCACAGCTTCAGAATAGAAATAGTCCTCAGAGCAAGTATCAAACAGCCTGAGGGATGTGGCGGGAGGGGCACATCAAAGGGAGCAGGTTGGATACTGATGTTAATTGTTTTGCACAATCTCAGGATTGCTATGAGTGAGCTGCCAGCTCTTAGCTATTTCTTCCAGTGCCTTTTCCACTTATTACCAGTGCTCACAACACTTTACATGACTGGATGCTTAGGACAGTCTTAGAGAGAAGGTAAACTCACACTGACCACACTTTCACTGACAAGAGTGAAGAGAGAGTAAGGATGGAGCCCCTGGAAATTAGGGGGCTTCGGAGAAGACAGCCCTTCCCCACTGGGGCCTCACCTTCAACAGTGTCCAAAGAACTTCAGTGCCCTGAGTGCTCCAGCCACCTTTATTCTCGGAGTCTCACTCACAGGGCCCAAGTGCCCTCCCCATATTACTTAAAATCACATCCTCTCCCCACCCCCTGACACTTTTTATCTACCTTTCCTGCTTTAGCTCTTTTCATGTTTATCACTATTTGAAATGAAATATATTTTACTTATTGATCTATTTAGTCTTCACAGCTAGAACATATTCGACCTTTTTTTAAGTTGCGGTATACTCCGTACTTAGAACACACCTACCACACAGGAAGCTCTTAATCCATATTTCTGAATGAATGAAATAATAGCTTATTTTCTTAATTCTCTTTCTATATACTGATCCTTTACAACATGTTGGCATAAGGATATCTAATTCCATTTCCTGAAGGCACTGAGCCAGGGGTCAATGAGTATAAGCTTAACAGTAAAGATTGTGATCATTTATATCTATGTTTTCAAAAAAAGTGATATTATATATCTCCTCCCTCCCACACATCATAATGCAAAGCAATGAAGAAAGTTCAAAATACATAGGGAAAATTAGAGTAGGTGACACCAGTGAGCTCTTTAAATGTGGAATACTTTATGAACTATGTAAGTCAAATATTGGACAGCCTTTGCCTGGAGAGATGCAATTGAAATGATAGTTGTGATGTACTTGAGCCAGTAGTATGTTTATATACATGTTTATAGGTCCTTAGAGCTGGAAAACAGACAATGAAAGGGGGCAACCAGCCAATGTGCCCAAAACCATGATCAAGAAAACACCTGCGCTACTTTTTCTAATAAGTCAAGAATCTAAACAATAAATTAGATGATTTAGATGAGGTCAATGGCAACAAAATATGTTCATGTCAACTATCTGAGTATCATTTATATTAGTAATCTTATCTGAGTCATCTTCCACTTAGTTGTGGAGTGTCAGCTCAAATAAAAGCAATTCTGCAAGCGTTTTGCAGACAGATATGGTAAAGATGTGTTTCAATCTCAATGACTACAACAGTTCTAGCATGAAGAAGCACTCAGTAAATATTTGAGTGATGCATAAAGAATGGAGGAATGGAATTCTTAAAAAGTGCTCCATCATACTGATTCTGGTAGATGCCCTTCCATAAGGAAGGAGCAACCAAGTGCATCACAGCTGAGACTTTAACAGGTCAGTAACTACAGAGGAGAGTGGGTGTTCAGTTTAGATAGAGGAGCGAGAGACATGTCCCGAGAAAGTCACACCACATCAAGGTCTAAGATCACCACTGGCCCATCGTTGGGAAGCATGTAAATGGTGTTTAGATCATTTGAAGCAGCATGATTTCAACCTTGATACCTCTGTGAGGACCAAACTCTGATTTGAGCATTTATAGGGGTGGTAGCTTTTGAAATTTATTTTCTTAAAAAGGTGATTACTTTAATAAGATTACGGCCTTTGAGAAGTCATTAATGTCTGTGCTTCAGTTTTCTTATTAGTAAATAGAGACCCAACTTTATAGATATTTCCATTAGAGAGGAACGTTGTGCGAATAAAATAAGATGATGTACTTGAAGAAGTGCCTTTACTATATTTTGTTATTTATTATTATATTTTCTTGCCTGAGAGAGAGTCACCATACATGTACACTATCCACACCAGGGGTCTTCCTTCAAAAGCCTGGAGTAACACATCCAATGCTTTAATTTATTATAAAGCTGAGAGGATAAGGCAGGGGCAAGCCTCAGGAAAATGTTGGAACACTCTTGGATGGCGGAAGTCTAAACTAAGGCAATACCGGTGGAATAAATATAAGAATACATTTGAGAAGTAATTTAATTGGGCTGCAGTTCACATACAGATACTGCCTGCTGGGATTTCTGGGGCTCAGAAAACAGGACTGAGCCCTATTCCTTCCCTTGCTTGCCCTCCTGAGTCTCTGCACCAGCTGTGCTGGCCTCTCTTTCAAGGGGCTGTTAGCTTACAAGGCAGATCCACTTAGCTCTCTGCTTTCTTTGAGCTTCTTTGCCCAGCACTGGATGGGTGGGTTAAACCAGGATGAGAGATTAAGAGGCCCGGGCTTACCTTTCAATTTCATTCAAACAGTAAAAAAATCATATTCTACTTTGAGTCTTAGCTCCTTGTGTCTCATTTCCAAGATAGAAGTGAGTTGAAGAGGTGTTTGCGTGATTAACTCCCGTAAACCTCTGACAGAAACAATGAGCATCTCTTGATAATATGGGGGGGGGGGGGGTGGAAATACAGGAAAAAAGTACTGTGAGAAGGCAGATAACTAAACCAATATGAAGAGCTTATGAGCAGAAGACAAAGGAAAAGCAAATGCTACCCTATGAGGGTGTAGATAAATATGAACCTATTCTAAATGTTATTTCAACATTCTAATAATAATTGACACTTCAATTTCAATAAGTAACATTTAAAATTCATCATTTCCATCCCAAACCCACATCTCCTACTATATTTCTGTTCAGTTTCTGGAACCACAGTTCACTAACTAGTTAACGTAACCAGAATAGGATTGAGTCTGTATGAGTTACCTTGAGGCCAGACGTAGCACTTTATTGAGTCTCCATTCCACACCATCCCTCCTATAGATTTTACTGACAGCTTTATGGAGAGACAGGGGAGACGGTTCCATCCCTTTACCTTCTAACAAAACATAATCAAATTACTTTTGGACCTATCAGTTCTTTCCCCAGAGTCTTTCCCCAAACTTTTCCATTCTACTCAACAAAATAAAACCCTGAATTGGCCAAATCCAGCTTTTGTAGAAAACACTTCTGCAACCATTTATCACTCTCCTTGGGGTGGTGGTGGAGACAATGTATGTGTGTGTGTCCAAGTGTGCTTATCAAGGTGTTCCTTCATCGAAAATGATGAAGATCTCTTGAGGAGGCAGGAGGAAGGGAAGTCTAACACTAACAAAGATGAGGTTGCTTTCTGTGTCATTACACTGAAGGCAAACATCTCAAAAAACTCTTAACTACTGTACTTTGTCTCTCTTCCACAGTCACCAAATCTGACCATCAAAATCCTTAGTAGCTCTCAAAGCCCCCTCTTCCTCTTTGTTTCCAGTATCAGATTGTGGTATCATTACCAAATATTCTTTAATAACTCCCCATGATCTATACTGTTTGGTCTGGCACATGAGGTTTTTGTCAGGCTCACCCATTTTGGGCTTTATCTCCCATGCCCCTCCAGTCACATTCAGGTATCTTGTTTCCTCCAGGTCTCTGTTTCTGCACATAGGGCTCTGTCTGTCTGATATGACTTTCTCTCCCCATCTATCTAGTGAGCTCCTGTGCATTTTTATTCTTCAAACCAAACATCTCTTCTGAGAAGCTTTCCCTGACTACCACCCTCTTCTTGCCCTTATTCAGCCCCTCAACCCAGGCCCACAGAGAATTATCTACTTTTTCTTTTCTGCTCCCACAGCCAACTGCCCATCCCTCTTTAGTAGGACTTACTATTTCTATATAGTGTTCTTTGAAGTCCTGATGTTTTTTCTTATCTATTTCAATATACATTTTTATGAATTAAAGATATGAACCCTATTTGATCTGTTGCCTCTACAGTTTTGTCTCCCTTTGCATATGTATTGGTTTTTGTTTGTTTTAGTTTGATGTTTTTTAGAGACATACTAACTATTTAAATTTATCAATTATTTTCCTATATAATTGCTTTTAAACATAAACTATTTTCCCATCTAGATTTTTGATAGATATTTATTTTAATTTTATCTAGACTTTTGGTTTGATTTTCTAAGTTTAACTTTTTGATCCTTATGGTATTTATCTTGTGCATGATGTGACACAAGGATCTAATAACATACAGTATTTCCTAAAAGCTGACCAATAGTCCTAAAATCATTCCCTGAACAGATTTTTTCTCCTATATTGCATCATATGGGTTTGTATCGTATGCTCAGTTCTTATATCTTTTAGCAAGTGCTTTTGGACTATTTAATTTGTTTATTTTGAGAAAGAAAAAAGTAGCTCAGATGAAGGAAGTAAAATCTGCCTGGCTGTTCATCTGGCTGGTAGAGCGAACAGGACACCGTATTTCTCCCAAGGGCACCCTGCAGCTGTGAGGCCATTGAAACAGCCACTTTCTGTGAGTGACTACTGCTTCCTTAATGGAAAATCTTGTTCTCTGATATCATCGACTATCAGAAAGTTTGATTTTTGAAATCATGTCAGTAAGAATGAAACATCCTGTTCTTGCATGGAGGTTGTAACTCACTTTGACACAAAGAAGTGGTCTTGATTTACAGCTCAGGTACAGAGCTTCAGATAAGGTGTTTCTGCATGCAACTTTCTACATTTACACAAGGAAACAGGACTCCTGTGCTTATTTTCTGGTCCAAGCTTCATGGTGACTCTTCTACTCCCAGCCTTGATCTGCTTTGAGTCTATCAAAACTCAACCTCATGGTTCCTCTGGTGGCCAGTGTTCCCTGTTGAAGAGTCAGTAAACCTGACTGTGGGACTAGAGATTTTGTCTTTGACAATCTTAGGCTGATTGGTTTGGACTCACTGTTCTATTCATGTGTTAGTGTCATACTCTTAATTATTAGAGTTTAATAATATGTGGGGGTTTTTCATTGTTATCAAAAGGCTTTCAAACGTTTTGGTCTTCAGGCCTTCTTTTACACTCTTAAAAATAATTGAGGACACCAAAAAACTTTTGTTTATGTGTTACAGCTATTGATACCATATCAGAAACTAAAATTGAGAAACTTAAAAAGATATTTATTTTAAAATTAATTTTAAAACACTAGTAAATTTATTACGTCAACATAAATAACATCCTTATGAAAAATAACTATAGTTTCCAAAACAAAAGAAGTTTAATGGTAAAAATGGCATGTTTTACATTCTTGCAAGTTTCTTGAATGTCCGGAGTAACAAAAGACCTGCCTGCTTCTGCATTCAACCTATTGTGATATCACATATTGTGTAGCTACTGGAAAGCTTCCCTGTATACTTGTGAAAGAATGGGAGTGAAAGGGAAGTTTTTAAAAAAATCAATATTATTATGAAAGCAATTTTGATCTTGTGAACCTCTTGAAAGAGGTTCTGGGAACCCCACATCTCCCCCAGACCACACACAGAGAACCACTCATCTAAACTAGTCTAGCTTGCGTAGTTTCTCAGAGGAATTCTAGAATATTTTTGTCTCTTAATTTGAGAGGTAGTCTGTATTTAAAATTTTGTCTTCTCACTTAAGGATATCCTTTCTCCAATTAATAAAATGTTTTATAAGTAAGTTTTCAATAATCCTATATTATTATTCTTTAAATCTCCCCACATTTCTCATTTTTATTAGTCTTATTTTGTTCTTTGCTGCTATTGTGAACAGAGTCCATTTTTTTCAATGTATTTTGATTGGTTACCGTTGGCCTATTTTGTTTTGTACGTTGCCACTTCTTATCTTTACAAAGTCTGTTAAATAATATATTTGATACAATGTTTTAAAAAGAAATATCATGAAATTTGAATCTCTTTTACATTAGTATTGATATGATATTCTCAATATTCTGAGATATCACCATATATCAGATAAGATACACAATATTCTGAGAAAAATCCACTGTCCAATTTCTACATTTCAGAGATACGTTATGAGAAAGGATCTTGAATATGCTGAATGCCTTTCTGGTGTCCATTCAAATGATCACGTTTTTTCTTAAGACAGAGGCATTGATTAGGGCTCGATGACCTCTGTTTGGTCTCATTGAGACGGGATCATGAATGACAGACCCCTTTACATTGTGAAGAGACTCAAAGGACACTTTGATTGTGGCTCTCACCTTTTGAGGAGGAAGGCATAACTATGCCCAAAGTGTTCCTTGAGACTGTTCAGAGGAATCTGCCAGCCTGGACCAATGAACCCTGTTTGTCAGGACTCGCACCCACCACAAGGGACCAGTTAAGAGGGTTGGTAATTAACAGGTGTCCTTCTGAAGGCAGAAGTTACTTACTACGTTGCCTTCAGCTTTAACCCAACTTCCTTAAACCAACAAGCGAATTGGTATCTGGGGTGATCTCAGGATCAAAACCGATGCTTATTTTCAGCCTCGGAGGGTGCCAGGCACAAAATGACATCCTCGTGGCAGGAGCTCCAGGTAGTTTGGGGACGTTCTTGGAGGGAAGGCACCGCGCATTAAAAGGTTTATTTGCTCTTGGACACCAGCCTGTCCGAGAAGGTACAGGATCTGGGGGCGCCGCGCTCCCCTTCCTCCTGGAGCCCGGCCAAGGAGTCGCGCCCCAAGTCCCGGTAGCTTCGCAACCCCGGTCGCCAGCTCATCGCCCCTGCTGGATGCGCGCTGCCTCCTCTGGGCAATCTCGGGGGCGGCGGCTCTCGGGGACCCGCTAGAATATTCTCGGGAGCCAGGACAGGTCGCCGGGGTCAACTCCTCCCGCTGACCTTCGGCCCGCCCCCCGCAGGCGGCTCGGTCCCGCCCCCGGGAGGCCGCTGCCCTCGTCGGGCGGCCCAGCCTGCGCGTCCAGCCGGGGAGTGGCGGCCACCTGCGCCCCCGGAGGCAGTTGGGAGGAGCCCGGCTGCCGGCCCAGGTAGGGGTCTGACCGCGCCCGAGTCGGGGGACAGCTGGGGGAGGGAGTCGGACCTGCGTGGTCCTGCTGGCGGCCCCGCTTCCCCGGCCGCAGGGGGCGTGGGGGGCGCGCGCGGGCCCCCAAGAGCGCGAGCGCACCTCGCCCGCTGGGGGTTCCCGGCGCAACAGGTTGATCTGGAGGGGAAACGGGAAGAACGAGAGGTTGCGTTCGAGGGAGAACGCGAGGGGGGCGCGGGAACCTGCGGGGCGACCTGGAGGGGGAGCCCCCTCCTGCGGCCGCGGCGGGAGCACCTGTGGCGGGAGCCGCGCGGGGTCCGCCCGGGGAGTCGCTGCTGAGGGTTGATTCCCCGGGCAGGTTGGTGGAGCTGGCGTCCCAGCAGCTCCGAGCGCACGTGTTAAGTTTTCTTTTTAAGGAGAAAGAGCAGATAAGCTCGGGGTGATCGTTACCGGGGAACAGGGAGAGCCTACCAGAAACGACATCATTTCAACTTGCTCAACAACAGCCTTGTTCTGTTCCCCGGGAGGTTCTGTGTGCACCTTGCTAAAATGTTCCTATGAGAAATGTGTAAAAAAAAAAAAGAAGTTTTTAAATTTTATTATTCTCAGGATGGTAATTGGACGTAAGCCTTGACGTATCCGTTGTAATGGCACTAATTTTTCTTTTTTAAAGATTTTTGAAAGCCCCCGAAATCCTCATGGGTTTTGACGTCTCCGGTTTTCTTGGTGATTGCATGAGTGCCCTCAAAGCCTCTTAAACATTTTTATGATTCACATGGATCCAGTAGAACAACCTCAGAGCTCTTTTATGCAGGCACGGGAAATGAGGAGCTTTGTGTTCCATGTTATGTAAAAATGCTAAAACTGAAGAGTAAATTATAGTCTTGCCATACTGCCTAAATGTTTTTAACTTCTAATTACTGTCCCCAGATCCTGAATGCTTAGGCCTTTTTTGTTGTGTGTTACAGGCCCAGGATCACAGCTGCTGCCTGGACACTTCCTCTGTCTTGATAGCTGAGCATTATTATGCGTTACTTTCAAGCTCTGCTAAAGGTAGGTAATAACGTTGACAGATTTTCTGGATTTGCTGGAGCCTAAGTGCCAAGTTTTGACAGATAAATGAGGGTGCATGTTATTCGTGCCATATTGATTTTTATTACATTATCAAAGATAATTGTTTTTAAATGGGAAAATTGAGAGATGTATTAGCTTTCAAAGATAACCTGCTCTTTATGAATATATTGATGTGATATCTGGCATATGAAAAATTACTCTCATTTGTCTCAGTCCTTTTTTATTATTGTTGGGAGCAAAAAAAAAGTGCAAAGTAAATGATTCAATTTGGTGATCTCTTATACCAGCTTAGTATATTTGCTAGCAGAGATTTTGGTCACATCACATAACAGGATAGCATCATCCTGCACTTCCCTTTTCAACTGTGTTTTTCCAAGCCTATTTTTGTGTGCAAATATTCTTTGAAAAAGAACTTTTATCTGTCAAATTCAAAATATTTGAAAGTCCATTAGTTGTTACTAGTAGTTTGATAAATAAGTATTTAGAAGTGAAAATATACTTTACATTATATAAGTGTAAATTATATAAAGTTTTTATGTAAAAATGTTTTATCATTTTAATGACTTCTGCAATATCAGTACTCTAATCTAGTCATTTCTAACTCTTTTTTTTAAAAAAAAACACAAGGATCCCTTCATTAGTTTTTCCCCCTGGATTGATAATTTGAGAGATGTATAATTTAAAAACAAACAAGGATCCCCTTGTTAGTTTTTTCCCCCCTTTGACTGATAATTTGAGAGATTGTATCTAATAAACAAACTCTCTTTTCTTGGTAATAAGAAACAAGCTCAGATATCCATTAGCGGGTTAATAGGAGATTTCCATTAGGCTTTCAAACTAATTCACAGAAGACCCCTTACCACTTTGGGTGCACATAGGGAGTCAGGAACCTCCAGCTGGCAAGTATTACTCTTTTGAACTGAAATCATGATCATTGAACACCAAATTTCTACCATGGACTTTAACCTGGTTTGTTTCTTGACTTTATCATTTACCAGCATTATGACCTTAAGAACTCGCTCTAATACTCAGTTTTCTTTTTTGAAAATAGGTGTTACAGTGATGTCTTTCTGCAAGATTTCTTATGAGTATTAAATGACTCAAAGCATGTAAAAGCATAAGCACAGTAGGTTCCTGGCATATAGCAAACAGTGAGAAAAATGCTAGCTCCTGTTGTTACCCATTTTTCCTGCTGTCTGAGGGTGATTACACCCTGTGGATAGGTTTACGTTTATTGGCTATTTTTTGCCAGAGAACACAAAACCCCAGGTAAAAGTCATAGGCAGATTGATAGCATAAAGGTTGAAATTGGCCTTCAGATATGCTTATTTGGTTCAGCTCATTGCTTTAATTGAATACTTTAAAATTATTTACCAATGTTTTAAGATTAGTAAATTTTACATATATTCCCAATGTCCTAGTTTCTCCTGAAAAACGAGGACCAGGCAAGGCAGGGCTTGCAACTGCCAGCGCGGAAGCCAGGATGTGGTTTTCCACTTTGGATGGGACTCATACTTTCCACTTGGCCACAGTGCCTTCACTGCCTGCTTTTATTTCATCCAGACCTGCTTCATTCATGTATTTTACCTCCCTTGCCCCTGCAGACATTTTCATTTTGTGATTTTTGACTCAGATATATCCCTTACTAATTTGTGTGGCCAAGTTAGTAAGAGATACAGGTAACTGTGTGGCCAAAACTATAACCCAACTTTGATGCTTTTTAGAAAAGGAGAAGAGTAATCCTGTATTATGATTTACAAAGCATTTCCTCCTAACACTCATTTGAAACATACCAATTCTGAGAGTTCAGACAAGCATCACTATTCCATTTTATAGCTGTGGACAATGAAACATAGTGTTTGGATGACTTGAAGTTCTCACAAATGCCAGTTTTTAAATATGGAGCATTTTTCTAGGAAATGATAGCCTTTCTTTTGGTTCCAGCATTTATTTTCAGCAAGTACTTTTATCCCTATAATTACAAAATGATAAAATGAGTGGTAGAAAGCATACATGTATAAAGTACATAAGTAGCCTTTCCCCCCAACCCTGTCTACAAAACATTTTTTAAAAATATATATTTATTGATTTCAGAGAGAGGAAAGGAGAGGGAGAGAGAGATAGAAACATCAATGATGAGAGAGTCATTGATCGGCTGCCTCCTGCACCCCCCCCCCCCCCCCCCCGGGGATTGAGCCTGTAACCCGGGCATGTGCCCTGACCGGGAATAGAACCTAATGGCCTGGATCCTAGGTCAACCGCTGAGGCTCAACCGCTGAGCCACGCCCAGCCGGGCTCTACAAAACATTTTGAAGTAAATTGAAGGGAATAAAATATTGGTTGTGGCTTATTCAGAAGGACCATATTAAACCCTACTTTATGTTATTGAAAAGCTGAAAAGTATATGTGTCTAGTTCATCTAGTCTGTAGTTAAGCTAGACCAGAGGTTTTTGTGAGTCTGTGTTTTAAAGTTCTCTGAGAAAGGAGCTGCCCAAAACTTGTTTAGTGATTCAGCCTATTGTCTCTGGAAGCTTGTTTTATATGGAGAACTCACATTTTGCAGGCTTTATTACTTTAATAATAATACCGAGAGAATAATCTATAGAATAAATTAATCAGAGGTAGTTTATTTGTGGATGTAATAACTGTATGTGACTATGTATGAGAGAAGTTCAGGGCAGCCAAGCAGAGGATTGGGGGAAACATCTAGACAAAGACATCAGGAGGTCCTGCAGCGGAAAAGAGTTTACAATGTTTTAAGAACAATTAGAAGGCAGTTGAGGCTCAAGTCCCTATGAATGGTGAAGAGGAACATAGGATGAGCTTAAGGAGGTGAGAAAGGGCCATATCATTCCAGGTCTGGAGGACATGGTAAGAATGTGGATTTTGAAGGACTTCTATCAGGAAAATAATGTGCTCTGATTTCTGTGTTGAGATCATTCTGTCTGCTCTGTGTGGAGAGAGACAAGTTCTGTAGCTGACCTGCTGACATTGCACTGTCTCTTCCACTGTAGGCAGGAGCTCCTTTTGAATCTAACATAAACCTTATTTAAGCAGCTTGGCAAAAAGGAAGGACCTTTGAATAATATTCTATAGCAAATGTATATAGAATGTTTTTTAAAAATGAGAATCACAGTATTCAAATATTGCTTGGTTTTGAGTAGAGCCATCTGCTACTTTTTTAGTGTGTTCTATATCATGGGGAAGTTGCATTTCATTGAAAAATGGCGTTGTCTGAATATGTTTTGGAATAGTTAACAATTGAGCTGATTAATGTTTGTGTTATATTAGAAAGGAAAGTGTGCTCATGTTCATTTATGAAGTGGTTACCCCTAAATTGGGTTTCAGGCCCCTACCACTGATAAATTTGGTCTTTACATCTGAAGTATTATGAGATACTTGGAAAGAGTGATTCTTTTCTGGCATTAACTGATCTACCCTTCTCAGAGATTATATGAGTTAAGAATTAAGTGTTAGGAGTGTGAGGGTTAATTAATGTAAACCTACCAAGAAAAATCACTTTTCTTTCTCTGTTTTTTTTCCCTTCTGTGATGTTATTTCTAGAAAATTGCCCATTTAATTTCAGTTTTCAAGTTTATCAATATAAAATTATATCTTTTAATGATCATTTTAGTTTCTGCTGTAATTCATTAGTTTCTTCATCCTTAATATTGCTTGCCTGTACCTTCTCTCTTGTTTTTTCTTGATTAGTCTTGACAGGAATTTGTCAATTTTTAAAAATTTTTTAATTGAAGAACTATTATCTTTATCAATCCTTTAATCTATCTTATACCTTATAATATCTTTCTTTAATTTCTATTCTTATCTTTCTTTTTTCTACACTCTTTGGTACATAATTTTCAGCCTTCTTCCCTTTCTAATATAATTTGAGGCTGTATGTTTTCCTCTCTGTACTGTTTCAGCTGCACCCCACAAATTTTGATGAGTAGTATTTTCATTATTGTCAATTTTTAAGTTGAGGTGTAATTGGCATACATTATATTACTTTCAGGTGTACAACATAATGATTCCATATTTGTATATATTGTGAGATGGTCACCACAACATGGCTAATACCTGTCAGCATACATAGTTACAGAATTTCTTTTTCTTGTGATGAGAAAAGTTTTAAGATCTTAGCAGCTTTCAAATATGCAATACAGGAATGTTAACTATAGTTGCCATGCTGTACATTGCATCCTCATGACTTATTTGTTACCTGGAAGTTTGTACCTTTTGACTTCCTTCACCCATTTTGCTTCCCCACCTCTAATCTGTTCTCTGTATTTATAAGCTTGTGTTTTTTCCCCTGTTGTTGTTTTGATTTAGATTCCACCTATAAGTGAAATAGTATTGTATTTGCCTTTCTCTGTGTGACTTGTTTCACTTAGCATAATGCTCTAAGGGTCCATCTATGTAGTCACAAATGGCAAGATTTCATTTCTTTTTTTTAATCTTTATTGTCAAAAGTATTACAGATTTCCCTTTTTTTCCCCATTGCCCACTTCTGCCCCTCCCCCGCCCCCTGCCCTCACCACACTATTGTTTATGTCCATCGGTTATGCATATGTGCATATAAGTTCTTTGGTTAATTTCTTCTCATCCCTGCCTTCCCCCTGAGATTCATCAGTCTGTTCCATTCTTCTATGTCTCTGGATTTATCTTATCAGTTTATTTTGTTCTTTAGATTCCACAGATGAGTGAGATCAGTGATACTTGTCTTTCTCTGACTGGCTTATTTCACTTAGCATAATGGCTGAATAATATTAATATATATTATATCTCACATTTTCTTTGTCCATTCATCCTTTGGTAGACACAGGTTGTTTCCATATCTTGGCTATTATAAATAATGCTGCAGTGAATATGGGGGTGCATATATTTATTCAAGTTAGTGTTTTGGGGTTTTTTTTGGATAAGTACTCAGAAAGGGAATTGTTGGCTAATATGGGAGTTTGATTTTTAATGTTTTGAGCGACCTTCTACTGTTTTCCATAGAGGCTTGCACCAACTTACATTCCCACCAACAGTGTACAAGGCTTTCCTTTTCTCTACATTTTCTCCAACACTTTATTTCTTGTTTTTTTGATAGCCATTCTAACAGGTGTGAGGTAATATCTCATTGTGATTTTTACTTATATTGCCCTGATGATTAGTGATGTTGAGCATCTTTTCATGTACTTGTTGGCCATCTGTATTTCTCTTATGGAGAAATGTCTATTCAGATGCTCTGCTCATTTTTTAAATCAGATTTTTTTGTTGTTTTTTTTCTCTTGGGTTGTGTCAGGAATTCTTTATGTATTTTGGATATTAACACCTTATCAAATATATGATTTGTAAATATTTCATCCCATTAGGTAGGTTACCTTTTCATTTTATAGCCGTGCATAAGGATTTTAGTTTGATGATGACTTGTTTATTTTTGCTTTTGTTTCCTGTACTTTTGATGTCATATCTTCAAAAAAAATCATTTTCAATACCAGTGTAAAGGAGTGCCTATGTTTTCTTCTAAGAGTTTTGGGTCTTATAATCAAGTCTTTAATACATTTTGAGTTAATTTTTGTGTATGATGGAAGAAGTGGTCCAGTTTTAATTCTTTCGCATGTGACTGCCCAGTTTCCCAACACCATTTATTGAAGAGCCTGTCCTTTTCCCATTGTATATTCTTGGCTCTTTTGTCATGAATTAGTTGACCATATATGTATAGGTTTATTTTTAGGCTCTCTATTCTGTTCCATTGATTCTGTGTCTGTTTTTATGCCAATACTGCACTGTTCTGATTACTATAGCTTTGTAAGCTAGTTTGAAATAAGGAAGCATGATGCTTCCAACTTTGTTTTTCTTTCTCAAGATTGTTTTTTTACTTATTCAGGGTATTTTATAGGATTGCTTTTAGGACTTTTTGTTCTGTACAAACTTTACGGTTATTTGTTCTATTTCTATGTAAGCTGCCCTTGGAATTTTGATAAGGATTGCATTGAATCTATAGATTGCTTTGAGTAGTATGTGCATTTTAACAATATTAATTCTTCTAATCCATTGGCATAGATTTCCAATTTATTCGTGTCTTCAGTTCCTTTCATCATATCTTACAGTTTTTATTGTATAGGTCTTTTATCTTTTTCTGTTAAATTTATTCCTACATATTTTTTGATGCAATTGTAAATGAGATTGTTTTCTTAGTATCTCTTTTTGATAGTTTTTTATTAGTAAATAGAAATGCAACTTATTTTTGTATATTGATTTTTGTATCCTGCAACTTTACTGAATTCATTAATGATTTCTAATATTCTTTTGGTGGACTCTTTAGTTTTCTATATGTAATATTATGTCATCTGCAAATAGCGACAGTTTTACTTCTTCCTTTCCAATTTGGATGCCTGTTATTTCTTTTTCATGCCTAATTGCTATGTCTAAGACTTCCAGGACTATGTTGAATAAACATGGTGAGAGTGGGCATCCCCGTCTTGTTCCTGATTTCTGAGGAAAAGCTTTCAGCTTTTCATTGTTGAATATGATGTTAGCTGTGGACTTATACATGGCCTTTATTAATTTGAGGTACATTTCCTCTATACCCTTTTGTTGAGAGTTTTTATCGTAAATGGAGGTTAAGTTTTGTCATATGCTTTTTCTGCAACTATGGAGATGACTATATGATTTTTATTTTCACTTGTTAGCGTGGTGTATCACATTGACTGCTTTGTGGATGTTGAAATTATTGTTTTAAGTTTGTTTTAAAGTTGTCATTGTGATTCGGCTTTGACTCTTGAATTGTTTAGTAGTGCTTTTTACATTGTATAGGTTTTTAAAAAAGTATCTTTTCATTGTTGATTTCTTATTTAACTGTGTTGCAGTTATATATTCTCAGGGAGAATATTTACTTATTTTTGGTTACAGTCATACCAGAAATCATTTGACCCCATAAGAGAAGTTGTATTTCTGGTTTCTCTGTTTTATTCTATTGGTCTTTATGTCTGTCTTTATGGCAGTACCACACTGTTTTGATTATTGTAGCTTTATAATAAGTTTTGAAATCAAGAAATGTGAGACCTCCAACTTAACCCAAAATGGGTCAAAGTCCTAAACATAAGAGCTAAAACTATAAACTTAGAAGAAAATAGGGGGAAAGCTTCATGATATTGGATTCAGCAATGAGTTCTTAGATATGGCATCAAAGTACAGGTAATAGGAATAAATAGGTCAATTGGACTTCACAAAAATGAAAAATTCTTGTACATCAAGGGACACTATCAACAGAGTAAAAAAATAACCCACAGAATCAGAGAAAATATTTGCATGTCATAAATCTGATAATGGGTCAATTTCTAGAATATATAAAGAACTCCTACCACACAACAACAATAAAATAATCAAATTTTCTAAATGGGTTATTGGAGGTCCTTTGCAATTCCATGTGCATTTAGGAAGAACCAGTTCTTGGTTTTGTTAATTTTCTCTTGTTTTTTTCTGTTCTCTATTTTATTTATCTCTGCTCTGATCTTTATTATATCCTTACTTTTACTACCTTTGGGTTTAATTTGTTTCTCTTATTCTAATGTTAATTAAGGTGTAAAGTTAGGTTATTGATTTGAAATATTCCTTTTTTTTTTCTCCTTCTTTTTTTAACATATGCTTTTACAGCTATCAATTTGCCTCTAAGCTTTGCTTTTGCTATATCCCATAAGTTTTTCTAGGTTGTATTTTTTTATTATTTGTTTTAAGATATTTTCTAATTTTCCTTATAATTTCTTGTTTGACTCATTGGTTAGCACTTTGTGTTTTAATTTCCACATATTTGTGGGTTTTCCAATTTTCCTTCTGCTCTTGATTTCTAGTTTAATTCCATTTTTATTGGAAACAATACTTTGTAAATTTTCAGTCTTTTTAAATTTATGAAGACTTGTTTTGTGGCTTAACATATGGTCTATCCTAGAGAATTTTTCATGTACACTTAAGAAAAATGTGTGTTCTGCTTTTGTTGGGGGAGTGTTCTGTATGTGTGTATTAGATCAAACTGCTCTATAATGTTGTTCAAATCTTATATTTTAATATTGATCTCTGTTTCATTGTTCTATTCATTATTTAAGGTACTATTATGTAGAACTATTTATTTCTCCTTTCAATTCTGTCAATGTTTGCTTCATGTATTTTAAAACTCTGATGTTTTGTATATATATTTGTAATTGTTATATTGGCGTCGTGAATTGATCCTTTTGTCATTATACAATGTCTAGCATCCTTCCATTTCAACCTGAAGGACTCTCTTTAGTATTTCTTGTATGACAGATCTAGCCCATATGAAAATGAGTTCCTTCATCTTTTGCTTATTTGGGAATGAGTTCATTTCTTCCTTGTTTTTGAAGGACATTTTTGCCTGAAATAAAATTTTCAAGTGACAAGGTTTTCCCCCGTAGCACATTAATATATTATCCCACTGCCTTCTGGCTTACAAGGTTTCTGCTGAGAACTTTTGTTGAGGATCTCTTGTAAATGACAGGATCTCTTGTAAATGACAGGTTGCTTTTATCATTACTTTCAGGATTCTTCCTTTGTCTTTGTCTTTTGACAGTTCTTTTCTTCTGATACTCTTATGATGTTTATATTGATCGAATTAGTGGTATTGCAAAACTCCCTTAGGTCTGGTCACTTTTCTTTATTCTTTATTTCTTTTTCTCAAGTTCACTGATTTCTAAGTCTGATATTGAACCACTCTAAGGAATTTCTCAATTCAATTATTGTATTTTTATATCCAGAATTTCTTTTTGATTGTTTTTAAAATAATTTTTATATCTTTGTAAATACTCTCAACTGTTTTCTTTATCTCCATTTTCTGGAAAAATGGAATACGACGGCATTATTTCTTTCTTAAGTATTTGATAGAATTCATTGGTAAAACCATCAGAAAACTTTCTGTTTACTGTTCTATTCATTTGTATCAAATATTCAACAAATTCTTGTAGAGTACCTCCTCTGTGCCTGTCTTTGGAATACATTAGTGAACAACCTGAAAAAAAATTTCTGTCCTCATGGAGCTTACATTCCAGTAATGTAGAAAAACAGTGAATAAAACATAATAAACAAGAGGTGATGCAGTATATAAAGAGGTAATAAATGCTATGAAAATAGAGCAGGTTAAGGGGGACCAGGAGTTGGCAGGAAGGACGAGGTGGAGGAGGGCAGGAAGAGATTTTAAATAGGATGATCAGGATAGTACTTATTGAGAAGAAGATTGCTGATGTAAGGCTTGAAGTTCTTGTGGATATCTGGAGAAAGAGCATTCCAAACAGGTGGAAGAGACAGTTCAGTGGGAGATCGATCATTCCTGCTATGTTAGAATGAGCATGAAAGCAGTTTGTTTTACTAAAGAAGAATTAAGGACAGGTTTACAAAAGCAGTCAGAATAATTGTTGAGATGAATGTCAAGATCTAGAAGTAAGATACTTTTTTCTTTAAATTATGGTCTGTTTTCTACCATGAAAAAGAACCAGACAGCTGAATATACATCAATTAAAAAAGATGATTTTTCATTTTTTACATGTAGCTTTGTAAGTAACTTTTAAGAATTATGGCAAATACATATATCAAAATACAGTAAATATATATGACAAAAACAGTTCTTTAGCTTACATGATTATATAATTCAGAGCTTAATTATGTTTTAGTTTTATGAGCTAGAGAGTTGTTTTTTAGTCTGAGTGCTAAAGGATTAGAAAAAATATGAATATTTATTGCTGTGTGTAGAATGCAATTTACTGTAGTCATTAAATAATTAGTTTACTAACTGTGACAGTTTATTTTATTCTTAAAGAATAAACAACTGTGTATAGTGGGAAGAGTATAGTTTAGGAGTCAGAAGACTTGCTTCTACTTTAATTCTTGAAATTTTTTAATGTTTGATTTTTAGGAAGTCATTTTAGGCTTTATTTTACCTACTTGTTGTGAGTTTTGTTTGTTTGTTTTTAATGGGATTTGACTAAGTGTATTCTGAATCCAAAATGCACGTGCTTTTGCCATTCTGTGATTATTTTTTATAATGTTTTATAATAGAGCAGTGCATTGCTATAAATATTTGTCTGATTGAGAACTTTTAAAGAGGAATTTGTATTTTAGACAAACTCCTGCTCATGGTTAATGTCCAGTTCTAATACTGCTTATTTTCTCTATCTTTTCCTGATTACTTCAGAATTAATTGCTTCTTGACCTGGGCTACTATAACACTTTATGCATAGTTCTATTATTTATCACTTTTCATGCTATATAATAGTTTCAGATTTATTTATCCATGAGTTGCCTATTTTTGTATCCTCAAAACTCTAAAATACTTTGCATTCATTTGGTATTCAGTCACTTTTTAATTGAGTTTTTATACTTGTATATTTAAAAACCAATAGTTAATTCCTTATAGTTAATGTAGCAGAATTAAAATTGTGTTCAATAATATTAATGCTTGAAAGGAAGTTTTCCAGATAAAGACTGTTTCTCATGATTGAAAACTCCTGTTTCAGGCATTTAACAAGATATAAGTTGGTCTATTAGTGTAACTTTTACATTAGATGGATGGCATAAATGTTATTTTCATGATTCAAGTAGATAGATATAAGAAGTAGTTATCTTGTCATTGATTGTGAAACCACAAATGTGGATGATTATTACTGATTACCTTCTACTTGTGTTTTTGAATTTCAGATGAAAGGCACAAATTTCATGAAGATAAAGAGTTCTAAGAACTATTCATGAGTGTGTTTTTTATGTAGTGATGTAATTTTTAGCGGATATTCATAACCATTCACTTGATGATGTGCTCTTACATATAATGAATCAGACTATGTTCCTTTTTACTTTAATTTTAAAAATTATTTTCGGCTCTCCATAATTCTAATTTCTCTTCTCTTTTTTCAAAAACAATTGTTTGAAGAACCATATTGATTAATTTATTCAATAGCTATATTTAATATCTACTATGTGCCAGGAAAAGAGTTAGGCATTATTAGATTTTAAAGTGAGCAACATAGATAAGATCTCTGCTGTTAGAATGAACAAATAAACATTTTCCCATTAATCTAGCATTTACCGATTGCCTACTATGTGTTAGGCATTGTTCTGGGAATTGTGGACACAGTAGTAAAAAATAATAAAGTCTATATGTTCTTGTCATGGGGAAAGCTACCTTTACTTCACAGAGGTTGGTCAGGAAAGAACTGTTCTGTGAAAGTGTTGTCTGAGCTGAGAAGAAACCAAAGGAAAAGACGAATTGAGACCAAACAGCAGTTGCTGGTGATCTGAATGAAATCATTATGTTTGATGTACATTGCTTTGTAGTTTTCGAGATGAGAAGATTAAGGACTGTATTATTGGTCCCATTTTTTCAATTAATTATTAAATGAGGGTATCAGTCTATAAAATAGTCACTCTGAAGAGAAGGGGATAGTCAAACCAAGGAATTACAGTTTGTTGAGGGTGTACTTGTAGGTTTTTTATCCTGAATTTAAAGTGAAGCTAGTCAACACAGTTGTGTGGTTTTCTCCAGAGACAGGGGTAGGTGACAGGAAGATACAGTGTTTAACCAGAGTTGGGTTTGTTTACCCCAGGAGATTATGGTGAAGAAAGAGAGGAAGAAGTGTTGAAGGTGTTTGCAAGGAAGTTGCAGAATTTCAAGTTGTAGAATTTATGCCGGGAAAGAAGAAAAGAAAGAGGGAATGAAGACTGAAGAGGTTTGATAGTGAGGCATCACTGGATTGGAGGCGTGGATAAGGTTGGAAGTTGTGGTCAGACAAGTAAATTTCATGGACTGAAGTGCTGGGAGCTCTTTCTCTTTTTTTTTCTTTTTCTTAATTTCATACAAATAGTTGAGTGTAAAATAGGGAGAAGGTGGAATGTAAAAAGCACTACTCAGAAGTCAGAAACCTGGGATCTTATCTCAGGTTATATATAAAATCTCCTTTTTAAAGTCTTGACCTCATTGGCCCTACTCTCCTAATTATTCCAGCCCTGTGCCAGGTACTGGGCATGTAGTATTATCAGATAAAGGTCGGTACAGGATGCTGTGGGAGCACAGGGGTTGGTCATGCAACCCAAATGGGATGGAGAGTAGTCACATTTCGAGGAAGTGACATTTAAGCTAAGAGCTGAAAGATAAGTAGGAGTTTGAATTTAGCAAAGGAACCATGGGCGGAAGTGGGAAGGAATAGTGTATATTAAGATCCTCAAGCAAGAAAGAAATGACCTGAAGGATCTCCAGAGGCTGGGTTATAGTGTATGAGAGAAGTGTGGAAACATGAGGCTAGAAAATTAAGCAAGAGCCATATTTTAAAGGACCTGGTAGGGTATGTTAAAGAAATTTCTTCCCAAAAGCAATGGGGAGGGACCCATTATTGGGGTTTACATAAAGAGGTGTTATAAGACAAGATCACTTTAAAGTGGGGATTTGCTTTGATGAAGTTGAATTTTATCATCTCTAAGCATTCTAAAATGTTTCATACCTGTGTATAAAGCAGTAAATCAAAATGATTTAAATATGTACCACTTATTTTAATTGGAAAAGAATGAATAGTAATTAATATGGGACTATGTTAAACAGAAATAAAACCTTGCATACAAAGCATTATTAAATTCATATTAATCTGTTTGCAAAAAGAATCAAAATTAAAATTTCCTATGACTCTGAGTACATTTGGTTACTTATGTATATTTTCCATCATAGTGAAAATATTAGATAATTTCCCTTGAGTTTATGTGTGCCATTTAATATCCCAATCCAATGGAGATGAAACTCTGTACTTTTTCTCCCTAGTGATTTAAACTTTTGAGATGCTTCCGTTAATTGGAAAAACAATCATCTTTGATAACTTTCCTGATCCTTCTGATACATGGGAAATCACCGAAACTATCGGCAAAGGAACTTACGGTAAAGTTTTTAAAGTGTTGAATAAGAAAAATGGCCAAAAAGCAGCAGTCAAAATTCTGGATCCGATTCATGTGAGTCACATTGCTTTTATCGTGTAATTAAATTTGTTTTTGTCTGTATTAAACAGTAAAAAGTCTGTAAGTCACAATGTCCATTACAATTTGAAGAAAATATGGGGAAAAAGTGATTGTTAGATTTTCCTTATCTGTATGCTTAACGTAAAATAAGACCCAATAAATATTAGATAAATGAATAAATATATAATACAAATAAAAGCTCACAAGAGCTCAACAGTTGATTTAATATTATTTTAGATTTCAAAAAATTTTAAGAATAGACTCATGGGTCTAGAAGTAGTCCTAAAACGTCAGCAGGACCAGATTGCCTTTTCTTCTTGCATTTACTTAGGCTGCAGGAAGAATTTTTCTTAAGCCAAGTCAGAAATATTTTTAAAAATTAAATTTTGCCTCTGGCCAGTATGTCTTGGTTGCAGCATCCTCCAGTAGACTGAAAGGTCATGGGTTTGATTCCCTGTGGGGCACATACCCGGGTTGCAGGTTCGATTTCTGGTAGGGTTGTGTGCAGGAGGCAGCTGATCAATGTCTCTCACATTGATCTCCCTCTCCCTCCTTCTTCCTCTTTCTCTCTCCCTTCCTCTCTCTCTCTCTCTCAGATCAATAAAACCATTTCCTTAGGTAAGGATTAGAAAAAATTAAATTTCTTTCAGAGAAGGGAAATTAATTTTCTGGTTTGCTTAAATGTTTTCAGTGGTGTTCATTTATAATCAGGTTGAGGTTCCTTGTGAAGAACTGAATTTCATGTTCTGTCTGTTTCATACCTGTGTATAAAGCAGTAAATCAAAATGATTTAAATATGTACCTCTTACTGTACCCAGTGGGACCTCCCTTTGCTTTCCTGGTGTAGCAGTTGTGATAAGGGAACCTCCTAAGCCTTTCCTTTGCCTTGAAGAGCATTTAGAAAATTGACAAGATTCAGTTTTCTGGGAATGAGAGCTGGCTGTTTTGGAGCATTTTCAGCCCCTGGGAGATACGTAGCTCTCCCATAGCACGTGGATGAGTGGGAATGAGCTTAGGGACCACATAATCCCCAGACTTCTATTGAGAGCCACTCCTCCAATTCTCCGGCTCTTGCACACGTAATGGGAGTGTGGCCGGATGTAAGTGATGTGATTTGTGGGTGGGGGACATCGGAGTCCTAGCCCTCACCCCAGTTCACCCACTAACAAACCGGAGGATACTGCAAAAGGTCTCTGGGCCTCTGTTTGTTCATCTCATGATTGATTTTTTTGATAGTTTATTTCTACTAACCCCATGCTGACTACAGTGTTTCATATTATTCTGAGAAAAGAAGAAAGAGAGTGGTTTTCTTTTAAGTAATTAGGTGATAGTGAGGAAAAGTAAAGAGCAGCACTATGCTCAGCCTTAACTGATGCTGAATGTCTTCTCCTTCCCCGCTTGGAAAGTTCTCACCATTTAGACTGAGGGAAGAAGGACCCAAGTGAAGCTGTGCCTGAGCGACCGCTCTCTCCTCAAGTGTTTGCAATTAGGGGTTGGGCAGGATCCCACTGTCTGATGCTATAATCAGTGTCTCTCTCCCATTCCCTGCTCCTTAGTGGAGAACAAATGGCTTTCATAATATACTCATGTTCGGTGTGCTCCTAACCTAATAAATCATGCTTTATTGTATGGCTTTAATGGAACATACTGATTGCATAGTTTTAGTATGAAATTTGTTCTTTTGCTGCTTTTATTCTTGTCAGAGTACCTAGGTGGTTTTCTAAGAATTATTTACTCTTCATTCATCATGTCACAAGTCAAATAAAAGAGATTTATAACCAAGAGATTATAATCTAAATAAAATAAATTTAAATGCATCCAAGCATTTCACAGAGTGGCTTTTTTATTAAAAGGGTCTTACTTATTATTATGGATTTTGAGCTAGTAAAATTTCTCTCTAAGAAAAAGATGGAATGTGCAGGATTGCAGTTTAGTCCTGGATCTTGTACTAACCAGCTCTGTGACTCTAACTTCTCTGAGCTCTAGTTTCTTCCTCTCAAATTAGAGCTATGGACTAAAATTCTTTCCAGTTCTGTGATTCCATGATCTGTCTTAAAACAATGTGAACATTAAATATTACTGTAAGTACAATATAAGAAAGCTTTCTCTTATTTATTCCTCTCCGAGTTGTTTCCTGTATGTGTGGTTTTCTAGAAACATGACTAAGTGGCTATTTTGCATTTTTATCAACAAGATAACAACCAGTTCTTGTGCTGAGTGGGCCTTTAGCTAACTAAGGGTTTTATGCCATTTTATATAATTTTAATGTATTTTACTTTTTTGGAAAGGTAGAAATTTATTGTTTGTATAACTAGTTTTTGATAGCTCCTAAATATCCTGTATTTCAAAGAAATAAAATGAACTAGCTAAAAGTCTTTATTTCAAATCAATGGCTTTGCCATTGAAACATAGTTAACACTACAAAGAAAAGGAAATCATCTGTAGTAGTTCTCCATATACGCTTCTTTCTAATTACATACCAAAATAGCCTTTTATTTATCCCTTTTTAATTCAATGTAATTAACATAATTGGAGATGTATTTGATTAACAGGAGAATCCCAATCTTTCCCTTTAACAATGTAATGAGAAATTTCAATGCATAGTACTGAGCACAACAAAAACTATGATGACCTTGTTTTGACAAAATTCAATTCACTATTTGGTGTCTATAATGTTTCTTTGACATTATTCATGCTTTTCTCACAGTTCTCTTCCCATGACTTTTTGAAACTAGGATATTGATGAAGAGATCGAAGCCGAGTATAATATCTTAAAAACTCTTTCTGACCACCCTAATGTCGTCAGATTCTACGGGATGTACTTCAAGAAAGATAAAATAAATGGAGATAAGCTTTGGTTGGTTCTTGAGGTAAGTGTTTCAACATTCTTTTATGGGTAGAAATTTGCAATGTGGCCTTGGAATGACTTCATGTTTATGTAACATCAATACCACAAAGCAGTTCTAGTGTGTTCCTGACTCGTCACATCCTCAGTGGAATGTTGTGCCCTGTTCTGGACTAGTCAGCTTAAGACACATTGGAAATTAAGGAAAACCCACAAAGATTATTAAAAATTAAAAGGAAACATCTCCACAATAAAAAGACTAAAGAAACTAAGATTATTTTTCCTTGCAGAAGAACAAGCTTAAAAGAGACTTCATTATAATATTTATTTATCCATCCTTTTTTTTTTTTAAACTAACAAGTACTGAGGCTGTGTGCCAGGTGCTAGGATAGAAGGGAAAATTAAGTGAGGCTTCATTATGCAAAAATGGTGAGCTTCGGGGGGTTTTTCTGTCCTCATTGAATACTAATGACATAAATTACAAAACCAAGTATTTACATTTATGGGGGAGAAAAACCATATTAGAAATGCTGTTGAATACTGACTAAATTGCCAAAGGGAAGCTGTAGATTCTGTGTTTTTAAGTCCTGAGCATAAGTTTGGACAATTCTCTCTAATGCAGGATCACTAGAAGGTGCCCTGCTAAGGTAACTGTCAGTCCCAGAAGAATGTGGTTGTACTAATTTTAATTGAATATCATTATTTAAGTGATTTAAGAATTTTTAAAACTGGTTATCATGGCTGGTAAAATCTTTATTTGACCACTGTAACATCATGTATTTCTAGTGTTCCTTATGATATTATTAGCATTTGGTTATTCTACTTTTTTCAGAATGTTCTGTTGGTTTTCCTGAAGTGGCGTGCTAATCATTTATAAATTATATTGTTTCCTTACTCAACATTATATTTTTATTATGGTTTATAAATGATTGTAGAAATAATGGATGGTGATTACAGAAAATACTTGAAACTATAAGAACCATTCTTAACATTGCACCTATATCCTTCACCTTTTTTGTATGTTTAAATGATTGACACTATCACTTATTAAATTATCCTATTTTTCACTTAATATAATTTCAGAGAGACTGAATTACTTTTATCTTTTTCAAAATAAATACATAATAACAAGCAAGTAGAACCAAAAGACCTAACATGTAGAACAGTAATAATGTATTTCCAGCTTAGTGATGCCACGGTCTCCTGAGCAGGTCTGTGCTTTTGATGTGTTGATTGATGCGCCTGGAAATGTATGGCTGAGCATCTCTGCTCTTGCATTTAGTAATCCATGTTCTGCATTTTAGCAAGGCTACCTTGGCACTTCTGGCGCCTGTCTCCTGCTCCACCTGGAGGTCTGCCATGCTTCTGATCTCTGATATCTCTCTGCTGCTCACCTGGGTGGAATCCATTTTCTGGACCCCTTGACCTCTTTCCAACTTTACTTCTCTGTTTTGCACATCGGTAAGGCTGTGTGCCTTACTCTCAGTATTCATTGTACTGATGTCATCATATCTTGAGTCCCTTCAGTTCAGTCTCTCTAGGGAACAAAACCTCCAGTCTCTTACTCTGTGTGTGTGTGTGTGTGTGTGTGTGTGTGTGTGTGTGTGTGTGTGAGTGTGTGAGAGAGAGAGAGAGAGAGAGAGAGAGAGGGAGAGAGAGGGAGAGGGAGGGAGGGAGGGAGGGAGGGAGGGAGGGAGGGAGGGAGGGAGGGAGGGAGGGAGGGAGGGAGGGAGAGAGGAGTGCCAGGCTAGCTCCTGGATGTGGATGGCTTGTATGTGGGTTAAGAGGGGTCAAGTCTTTTGATTAGGGTCTCCCAAAGGACTCTTTGTGTTCTGCCTCCCCCCTCCCTACTCCACCTCTACTTTCTCTGTGACTCAGTCCTGTCTGGGTTAATATGCTCACCTAGCACTTTAGTTTGTGGCTTCTTTTGCATGGCTAAATCAGTTACTACTGGTTATCTGATTTCCACATTGAAAATTTTTATTGAATCTCTTGTCTGCTGCTCTCCCTTTTTCTGTTCTCTTTTTTCTTGTGATTTAGACTTTTTTATTCCTTTACTAGCACTTTAACAGAGATTCATGGGTTAGAGGAAATAAATTTATATGTTTCATCTGCCACATTCAATTGAACCATAGAGCTTTTCAAAATTGTAAAACAGTGCTTTCAAGAACCTTTCCAAAATCTGAGACTGTGTATTATATTATTTTATAGAAGTTTAAAAAATTTAAATAACCAGTTGTATTTTAGAAATAAGCAAATTGTTATCATTTCAGAGTTATTTTGTACTTCTCAATTAAGTTTTAAATAGATTTATATTTTTACTTAAGTCACACATTAAAACAAAGCAAAACTTTTACCCTTCGAACTTAATTACCTAAGTAATACAATGTAAATTATTAATTTAAGCCATTTTGCCTTAAATTAATGGAGAATTTTAAAGGGTTCGCTTCATGTTTGTGTTTGTATATTTGAGATGTAATGCTGTGCAAATCCTTAATGTAGCCTTGAATAAAATTTCATATCTTTATATCCTTCAAAACATTTTCAGTAATTGCATCTTTACTTTTTTCCATGTAGAATCATTGGCAGATTAGCACGGTAGTGTAGGCCGAAGTGGGCAAGGACACGAGGTATAAATCTTTGCCTTTAAAAATATTGAATGAGATCAATCATTGTCTTTTTTGATGATCAAATCCCTATTCTAATTATACTGTCATTCATTATTATCACTTGGAATTAGGTAAGAGTTGAGACTCCTGATCATAGTTAAGTGCTCCTTTCAGAGGGCAGAAAAGATTGATTAAAATGGTTTTGGAACATCCAGTACAAGTGAAGCAGCTGCCTGATGTAATGAATCAATAGAGACTTAACAGCTTCTTTGAGCTTTGTCCTTATATTTTATTATCAGGTGGAGGTATTGGAAATATCCCTAAATAGCCTGAGAAAAAAGAATAAATAGTAGTTTATTATGATGGGATTTCAGAAATCTAATCTATCTGAATTTGCAAGGGGAGGGGGGAATCGTAAAGAAAGCAGGAAGTTGGCCAACTGTATATAAGATAATTGATTTGCATATGTAAATCAGGCTACATACACACATAAGTGGCTAGATGTCCAATTACCTGATTTATAAACATGAATGATGCAGGTGCTGCTTCAGAGGAACTTTGAGAAAATTGGCTTGTGGCATCAATACTTTATTCTACAAAATGACTGCTAATTATACCTATTATTGTAATAAAGCCCAGATGAATTATTTTGCATGATGATACCCAAAGAGAGGCCGTGATGTTACCCACAGAGTCATGCTAACAAGGCTTGGTTTCTAATGTGAATCTACACAAAGAAGATGTGTCCTGGAGGGACTGAGCGATTGGTAACTCCCCTCATTATCAGTCTGCATGTGGTAAGCACTACACCAGCTTAGACCAACTCTTCCCCAGTGACTTTTTACTATGGAAAGTCATTTTATTTATATTTAAATCTAGAATTGAAATCCTAAGAAGAAGAATGTGTATGCAGATCTTCCCAGGCAGCCTGTTTTCTCTATTATTTAGTTGTGATTTTTAAGTTATTTCTTCTCTTTGATTCCGTTTTTCTTTCTTGTATTTTTTCTTCATTGTTATTTTTTTAAAAATATGCTTTTATTGATTTTTGAGAGAGGGGAAGGAGAAGGGGGGAGAGAGAGAAAGAGAAGTATCCATGTGAGAGAGAAACATCGATTAGTTGCCTCCCATAGCACCTCGACCAGGGATAGAACCTACAATTTGGGAATCTGCCCTGACCAGGAATCGAACCCGAGACCTTTCCGTGCATGAGACAATGCTCAGCCAACTGAGCCACACCAGCCAGGGCGTACCATAAGTTTTTGAGTATGAATAATATACAAGCCTCTGTTTGGGAATTCTTTCCTTCTAAATTTTCTATATATTTATTTTCAGACTATAAATGTTGCTCTGATTTAGTAACAGAGCACTAGTTGCTACCTTCTGAAATTCCAGTTATGCAGCTGTAGTGAAACTAAGAGAAAAGGTAAAACATTTTTTGCTGTGGGATCTGATTTGGTGTTTTTTACAGAAAGGTCTATGGAAATTTTTACTGTCATGTAACATTTTAGGTTTTCCTGATCATGAAAGCATAAAGGGAGAACTAATTTTTTTTATCTGTGCCTCATTTTATTATTTTTTTGCTTTTAATTTATCTTTATTGTTGAAAGTATTAGAAATTTCCCTTTTTTCCCCCCATTCACCCCCTCCACCCTGCACCCCCCCCTCCAGGCCTTCACTACACTATTGTCTGTGTCCAAGGGTTATGCATATATGCATATAACTTCTTAGGCTAATCTCTGCTCACCCACCACCCACCCCTGCCTTCCCTCAGAGATTTATCAGTCTGTTGCCTGCTTCTGTGTCTCTGGATCTATTTTGTTCATCGGTGTATTTTGTTTATTAGATTCCACATGCCTTATTTTAAAGTACCATACTTATATGAATTTTTGCCTATTGCTACCACATCTCTTAGCTGACCTGCTTAGCAAAATGTAGATACAGTAGTCACCCTATTCATGGGGGATAGACGTGTTCCAAGACCCCCAGTGGATGCCTAAAACCATGGATAGTACTGAACCTTATATATGTACTATTTTTTTCCTATATATACATACCTATGATAAAGTTTAATTTATAAATTAGGCCCAGTAAAAGATTAACAGCAATAACTAACAATAAAATAGAAGTATAACAATAAAAGTTACGTGAATGTGGTTTCTCCTCTGTCTCAAAATATTGTACTGTATGTACAGTGTGGATATGCTGGACACAGGGATGATTCATGTCCTGACCAGATGGACAGACAGCAATAGAGTTCATCATGCTACTTGGAATGGCATGCAATTTAAGACTTATGAATTGTTTATTTCTGGAATTTTCCCTTTAATATTTTCAGACTGGTTGACCACAGGTAACTGAAACCCTGAAAAATTAGACTGCAGATAAGGGGGGACTACTGTACCTCTTTTGGGATTGTATTTCCTTTAACTCCTAATATCTGCTGTTGAAGGTCAGTGGCAAGGACTGAGGGTGGGGGGGGCATAGGAAGATGGGAGTTGGTTAGGTTTCTTAATATGTTTATCACTGAACCAGGAGACTAAAACACAGAATCAAAATCAAGTTAAATGTCATTAAGCATTTGCTACTGATAAGCACAAAGGGAAAAACTGTGATGTAACTAATTTTCCCCTTCTTGGTAAGATGAACAGCTACATTTTAAATCTGTAAGCCACCCAGTGTTCTCAAGGGCTATTTGCTTAGTATGCCCTCAACCATAATGGAACTGAAATTCAGTTAGGACATCTTTGTGTTAAAATACCCTTTCCCTCATAATTCATTCTGAGCTATAATTGCTCCTTTCATAGTGGTGCTACACACTGCATTCTGTTATTCATCTGAATTGGTCCTGATTTGTTCGTTCTTAATAGTGACATTGCTTTCTCTCATCACTTTCCAATTATAGCAATTTTTCCTTTGAAATTATATCCCTTGCAAGGGATCAAAGACTAGAAGTTATAGGTGGTACTTGGAAGCACAAAAATTCAGTAGATAATCATAAAGCCTCTCAAATACATATTTCAAGTAATCAATGTGTTTTTTGTAGACAAATACTACTTTCATATGTCATGCATTATTAGTTATTCTGTCTTTGTACTTACATCTAACAATCCTGCTGTGAGGAAAGGAAACTTAGGATGATAGAAAGTGAAATGGTTTCCATTTTTTCAGCTATTAACCCTTTCAGATCACTGCCCTGGAGATAACATGTAGACAGAAGGAGACGTGAGGCCACTTCAAACTTATATGTGTGGGAAAGGGAGGGGATGTAGGGCAGGAGTGGGAAGCTGGGGTTCTGAGTTGCTCTGATAGCACAGCATTGTTCCTTCCTTTTGGTTGTGCACAGCTGCAGTGGAGAAGCACAAATGACAGGATGATTCCTTTCATGTTCTTAGGCCTGGAACCACCATTCCAAGTTGTCATATAAAATGCTGTTATTTATTGTACTTGCAACAGAACAGACAGCCAATTACCTAGAGTCATTTCATTTCATTTTTGTTTAAAGGGCAAGATGGAAAAACAGTCTAAATGTAACTCTGGAAACATGTAAATTATATATATATAAGGCTTCTATGTCTGTCTTCTCTAATAGTAATTCAGTGCTTGCAAAAGTGTCTGCTCTCTGAACAGGAGTGCAAGTTTATAGTATTACTTCAGGGGAAAAATATGATGTGGCCTGAGATGTTTTGCCATTTGGTAAATCAACATATTCCCACCATACACGTTAAGTATTTCAGAGTTCTTTTCTTTTTTAATCATAGATTAGATTTATTTATCCTAGATTTTATCATAGATTTCTTTTTGCTAACATTATCAATGTTTAATGGTGTTTTCCCAAGAACTTTGAAACAATTTAAGATAAGGGAACTGTTTTATATCTTGATTTACTGGTTACATGATCGTATACAATTACCAAAATACATCAAACTGCCTACTTAAATGAGCCAATTATATTATATGTCAATAATACATTAAAAGTACTGCTTCTAGTTTTACACATTAGAAAAGTAATGTGAAAATTTTACCTATTATGAAAGTACACATTAGGAAACATCTATCAGATGATGGTGACAACTCTCATTCATATTTTATCAGTACTTTACTGAAACACAGAATTTGTTAAATTAATATGTTTTATTGAAATTAAGTCAAACATGGCACACTTTGAAGAGGTACCTTACACACCACGTGAAAGATGTCCTTCTGTCATTTTGTATGTGTTTGTGTACACACATGAATGTACAGAACTTAAGTTTATCCATCTAATCATTTATTTATTTCATAAATATTATCTGTTACTTTGGCCCAGGTACTTTGGTAGGTCTTGGGCATTTAATAGAGAACAAGACAAACTCTATGATCATGGAGATTACAGTCTAATGGTGGAGAAAGACAATTTAAAACTAAATAAACATATGATTGTGAGAATGTGGAGAAGAAAGAACACTTGTGCACTGTTGCTAGGACTGCAAAGTGGTGCAGCCACTATGGAAAACAGCATATAGATATCTCAAAAAACTAAAAATAGATCTACCATATTACCCAGCAGTTCCACTTCTGGTATTTGTCAAAAGAAAACAAAAACACTTAATTCGAAAAGATGTATACACCCCTATGTTCACTGCAACATTATTTATAATAACCAAGATATGGAGCAACCTAGGATAAAGATGTGGTGTAATGTATACTATACAACAATACAGAACGAATGAAATCTTGCCAGTTGCAGCAGCATGGATGCACCTGGAGGGTGTTATGATAACTGAAATAAGTCAAACAGAGAAAGACAAATATTGTATGGTTTCATTGATATATTGAATCTAAAAAAGAACAAAATTTCAAGACAGTGGAGTAGGTGGGTCTTTCTTGCACCTCTTCCCAGGACCAAACTGGAAATAAAACTAAATTGGGGAACAGTCACCCTGAATTACCAACTGAAGATTATCTGAAGAGGAGACTTCTAACCAAGGACTAGCGGAGGAGGCAATCTTGAGAATGGTAGGAAAGGCGGGGATGTGAGGGGGGCTGGCACTGTTCCCGTGGAGGGCAGGTCAAGGTTACTGAAAGAAATCTCAGCTGTGCGAGTTTCCCCCGAGAGGTGTGAAGCTTAGATCTCAGACAGGGCTCCCCAGCCCAGAACATCAGAGCTAGGAACAGGGACTCTGGTAGCATTCAGCTGTGAAAGGTGGCAAGATTTCTGTCTGCAAAGGAGAGGCAGTGATTGCTGGAGACAAAGTCACTTTTTTAAAAAGGCCAATGAGCAAGATTCTCATTCTCAGACACTCACCTTGGGCTCTGGCAGAGAGAAAGTGGGGCAGACTGGAGTCACCTGAGGATAATCTAGAGTGGGTGGCTTTGGGGAGAAAGATGGGGGAGCGGCTACCATGATCCTTGTGATGGGTCATCCTTCAGTATCACAGCAGCCATTTTTCTTGAGAGGAGCAAGCCCCTCCCAATGGCGTCAGCCTGGGGGAAAGCAATTATCCCACCATCTGGAATCCCACCCTGCATCTTAAACCCTGCTGAGGAGACAGCAGCATAAGCTGGGGCATACAAATCTGGACAAATTCTGGAGGTGTCAGTGACTGGCTTTGGGATGGAACCAATTCCTCCACTTTCCCAAAAACCTGACTGGCACTTCCCTCTCATGTGAGAGCCAATAGAAACACCCTCCTGCTTTCTGTAGACCCCACCTCTGGGCTCTGGAGCCTTGACCCACCAGCTTACTAGGGACTCTGCCCTGCTGAGTTAAAGGAAAAAATCTGGGACAGACTCAGACCTGTGGTTCTGGAGTGGGGGAACACGCCCAATATCTTCCCTGAAATCTGAACTGCACTTCACCCTCACAGGACATCCAGGTTTCCCATCTTCCCCATTCTGCCAGAGGTTCTTTCAGAAACTGAGCTTTTTCAGTGACTAAGACTGACAACTGCTCGCAGGTGGAGGGAGGTGGATCCTGGAGTGCCTTTTGCTGACCCACCCCTAGGCCCAGTGCTGGTAAAAGATGAGCTTGGAGCACAACTTGATCTTTCCTGTGCACGGCCAAGCCCAGTGAAGGGAGGCACAAACTGGGTCACTTGTAGCTTTGGACAGGTTGCTGAGAGCCAGATGTGGACAGCACCTGACATTGGCTTGCACCAGAGAACCTCCCAGAAGGCCCAGAACCAGCACACAGTGTGGCTAGAGTAAGACAACATTAAAGAAGGATCCAACAAGCTTTACAAACAGTGTATCCAAAGGGAAATCTCAGCAGGCACCACACTCTGCTGAGGTGAACTCCAGTTTTTTCTTTTCTTTTTCTCTTATTGTTCTCTCATTTTTTTACACGATTTTTCTTTTTTCTTTTTTCCTTATTATTTTCCCCCTTTTTAATTTTCTTTTCCTATTCTTTATTTCCTTTCTCTTTTTTTCATATTATTTTTTCTCATTTAAAAAAATTTTTCCTTTTTCCTTTTCTTTTTTTCTGTTCTTTCATTGTTGTTGGTTTTTGTTTTGTTTTGTTTTGTTCTGTCAGCACCTGTACAACAGCTTGCACAATGTGGTCAGAGTTGAGCCTCACAGTCAGCCAACCTGAAGGTAGATCCCACAGAAGAAAAGGCCAACCACAATCAAGACTCAATTACAACAGGAGAGCCCACATAACTAACACAAGCAATATTCCTAGAGCATTCAGCTCAGGAGACAAGGAGACAGCACCACTGTGTCCCACAGGACACCTACTACATAAGGCCACCACACAAAGACTGAGACATAGTTCTGTCTAATATGTAGAAACAAACACAGAGAAAGCTAAGACAGACAAGTAAACAAGCCTCAAATTAAAGAACAGGAGGAATCTCCAGTGTCAGGAACCAGCCTGAAAGATGAACAAACCTGAGTTTGAGCGGTGGGAATTAAAGAGACAAACAAGGTTATGGGATCAGGAGGGCTGCCTTCCAATGAGGTGCAGCCCCAAATGGCTTCAATGCCTTAACATAGTGCGTAACAAACAACTGGTAATGAGGTGAGGGTGATACAAAGTAGTTCTTTCAAGGCTGCACAAACACACTTTCAGAGTAAACATCCTGCCTCCTGCATGAGCCCAGACCTTTGTAACTATCTTCATTTCGGCTCCTCACAGGAATTTGTGGGGAGGGTCGAGTCCCTGGCTCCAGGCCCTCAGGCTACGTGGACCATGTCCAGACACGTAGCAGGCTCTCAATAACAAGGGTAATTGTGGGGAGGGTCGAGTCCCTGACTCTAGACCCTCAGGTGGTGTGGACCATGTCCAGACACGTCACCGGCTCCCAACACTCCAGGAGAAGAGTTAAATGAAATGAAAGTAGGCAGTTTATAAGCTATACTGTTCAAAGTAATGGTTATAAGGTTGCTCAGGGAACTTAGTGAGAATTACAGTAAACTTAGTGGGAACTACATCAGCATGTAAATGATAAAAAGCAAGAATAAGAACTAGTCAAAAATGAATACCATATCTGACATCAAGAATACATTGGAAGGAATTAAAAGTTTGGATGAAGCAGAGGATCAAATAAGCAGTTTGGAACACAAGGTACCAAAAAAAGCCCAATCAAAGCAGCAAAAAGAAAAAAGAATTTAAAAGAATGGGTATAATTTAAGGGAACTTTGGGACAACTGAAATATAATAATATTCGCATCATAGGGGTCCCAGAAAGAGAAGAAACTGATCAAGAGATAGAGAACCTGTTTGAAGAAATAATGACAGAAAATTTTCCTAACCTGGTGAAGGAAGTAGTCACACAAGTTCAGGAAGCACATAGAGACTAATCAAGATGAACCCAAAGAGACTCATACCAAAACAAATCATCATTAAAATAGCAAAAGTTAAAGATAAAGAGAGAATGTTAAAGGCAATAAGAAACAGTTACTTATAAGGGAGTTATTAGGCTGTCAGCTGATTCTCAACAGAAACCCTTCAGAAGGGATTGGCATGAAATATTCAAAGTAATGCAAAGCAAGAACCTGAAATCAAGTCTATTCTGTCCAGCAAAGCAATAATTTAAAACTGAAGGTGAAATTGCTTCCCAGACAAAAAAAAAAAATGGTACTTGAGTTCATTATTACCAAACCAGCATTGCAAAAAATGTTAGAGACTGCTTTAAGAAAAAGAAGAAGGAGAGAGAGGAACATAGGTACAAAGAAAAAACACACCACAGTAATAAATAAGTACCTATCAATAATAACCTTAAATATGAATTCATTAAATGCTACAATCAAAAGACATAGGGTAGGTAGATGCATAAGAAAACGTGACCCATATATATGCTGTCTCCAAGAGACCTACCTCAGAAAAAAGATTAACACAGACTGAAAGTGAAGGCATGGAAAAAAAATTTCATTCAAATGGAAATGAAGGAACAGCTGGGGTAGCAATACTTATAACTAACAAAGTGGACTTCAAAACAAAGACCCTAATAAGAGACAAAAATGGTCACTACATAATACTGAAGGGATGAATCCAACAACGGGATATACCCTGGTAAACCTATATATACCCAATATAGGAACACCTAAATATATTTTTAAAAACTTCTGGTGGACTTTAAGGAAGTAATCAACAGCAATACAATAATATTAGGGAACTTTAAGACCCCACTGACATCACTGGATATATCTTCCAGACAAAAAAATCAACAAGGAAACAGACACCTACAATGACATACTAGATCATATGGATTTAATTGATATTTACAGAACATTTCATCCCAAATCTGCAGAATATACATTCTTCTCAAGTGCACATGGGACTTTCTCAAAAATAGACCAAATGTTAGTACAAAACTTAAGAATTTACAAATTCAAGAAAATTGAGATCATATCAAACATCTTCTTGGATCACAATGGCATGAAACTAGAAATCAACTAAAATAAAAACACTCAAAAACATGTTCAAACTTGGAGGCTGAATAGCATGTTCTTAAACAATGAGTGAGTTACCAAGGATATCAAAGAAGAACTCAAAATTACCTGGAAACAAAGATGAACACTAAACAACCCAAAATCTATGGGACACAGGGAAAGCCGTCCTGAGAGGGAAGTTGAGAGCATTACAGACCTACCTCAAGAAGCAAGAAAAATCTCATAAACAATCTAACCCAACACCAAAAGAACTAGAACTAGAAAAAGAAAAACCCAGAGTGTGCAGAAGGAAGGAGAAAATGAAGATCAGAGAAGAAATTGAAGACATAGAGAAAAAAAATACAAAAGATCAATGAAACCAAGAGTTGGTTCTTTGAAAAGATAAAAAAGATTGATGAACCTTTAGCCAGACTCATCAAAAAACAAAGAGAGGACTCAAATAAAATCAGAAATGAAAAAGGTAAAATTGACATCACAGAAATACAAAGGATTGTAAGAAAATACTATGATTGGAGAATCTGGGCAAAATTGACAAATTCCTAGAAACATACAATCTTCCAAAATTGAGTCAGGAAGAATCATAAAATCTGAATGGGCCAATAACAAGTAATGAAATTGAAGCAGTAATAAAAAAAACTCCCAGCAAACAAAAGACTTGGACTCTATGGCTTCATAGGCAGGCTTTACCAAACATTTAAAGAAGAACTAACACCTGTCTTCCTCAAACTATTTCAGAAATTTCAAGAAGAGGGAAGACTTCCAATCTCTTTCTGTGAGGCCAGCATTATGCTAATTCCAGAACCAGATAAAGGCACTACAAAAAGAAAATTATAAGCCAATATACTTCATGAACATAGATGCTGAAATTCTCAAAAAAATATTAGCAAATCAAACCCAGCAATACATTAAGAATCATACACCATCACTTAGCAGGATTTATTCCCAGGATGCAAGCTTGGTACAATATTTGCAAATCAATAAATGTGATCTACATCGTAAAATGAAAGATAAAAATCATATGATCATATCAATAGAAGCAGAAACAGCATTTCATAAAATCCAGCACCCATTTATAAAATCTCTCAGTAAAATGAGAATAGAGGCATTATATCTCAACATAATATAGACCTGATATGAAACATTTAAATCCAACATTATACTAAGTTGTCAAAAATTAAAAGCATTTCCCTTAAGATCAGGAACAAGATAGCACTCTTATTCAACATAGTGCTAGAAGTCCTTGCCATAGAAATCAGACAAGAAGAAAAATAAAAGGAAAAATAAAAGGTATCCAAATTGGAAAGGAGGAAGTAAAACTGTCATAATTTGCAGATGACATGATATTGTATATAGAAACCCCTAAAGACTCCACTAGAAAACTGTTAGATCTAATAAATGAATTCAGAAAAATAACAGGATACAAAACTAATATACAGAAATTGATGGCATTTTTACACACCAATAATGAACTATTAGGGGAAAAAATAAGAAAACAATCTCATTTATTGTGGGGGGGAAAAATCGTACATAGGAATAAACTTAACCAAGTAGGTTAAAGACCTGTACTTGGAAATCTATAAGACATTGAAGAAAGAAGTAAAGGAAGATACAAGTGGAAGCATATACCATGTTCATGGATTGGAAGAATTAACATCATAAAATGTCCATACTACCCAAAGAAATCTATAAATTGAACACAATTCTTATTAAAATATGAATGACATATTTTACAGTTCTGGAATAAACATTCCAAAAATTTATATGGAACCACAAAAGACCCCAAATAGCCTCTGCAATCTTGAGAAAGAAGAACAAAGTTGGGGGGAATCACAATATTGGATATCAAACTAAACTACAAAGCCATTGCAATAAAATCAGCCTGGTACCGGCACAAGAGCAGGCATATAAATTAATGGCACAAAACAGAGCCCAGAAATTAACCCACACCTTTATGGTCAATTAATATTTAACAACGGCAAGAGCATACAGTGAAGCAAAAACAGTCTCTTTGTTAAGTGGTGCTGGGAAATTTTGACAGATACATGCAAAAAAATGAAACTAGACCACCAGCTTACACCATACATGAGAATAAACTCAAAATGGGTAAAAGACTTAAATGTATGTCGTGAAACAATATAAATCTCAGTAGAAAATAAAGGCAGTAAAATATGAGACATCTTTCACAGCAATATTTTTGCCAACATAATCCTAGGGCAAGGGGCAAAAAGGAAAAAATAAACAAATGGGACATCTAACTAAAAAGCTTCTGCACAGCAAAAGACACCATCAACAAAATGAAGAGAGAACCCACTGTGTGGGAGAACATATTCATGAATGATACATCTGATAAGGGTTTAATTTCCAAAATATATAAAGAGCTTATACTACTCAACATCAGGAAGACAGACAATTCAATTAAAAAATGGGCAAACTACCTGAATAGACACTTCTCCAAAGAGAGCATACAGATGGCCAATAGACATATGAAAAAATGCTCACAGTCATTAATCATCAGAGAGATACAAATAAAAACTACAATGAGATATCATCTCACACCTGCCAAAAGGCTACCATCAATAAATCAACAAAGTGCTTTTGAAGATGTGGAGAAAAGGGAACACTAGTGCAATTGGTGGGAATGCAGAATGATACAGCCACCGTGGAAAACAGTATGGATTTCTTTAAAAAATTAAAAATAGAACTTTTTGACCCAGTGATTCCATTTCTGGGTATATATCTTAAGAATCCCGAAACACCAATCAGAAAGAATATATGCACGCCTATGTTCATAGCAGTGTTATTTGCAATAGACAAGATCTGGAAATAGTCCAAGTGCCCATCAGTAAATGAGTGGATAAAAAAGTTGTGGTACATTTGCACAATTGAATACTATGTGGATGTAAAAATAAAGGAACTCTTACCTTTTGTTACAGCATGGATGGACCTAGAAATTACTACGCTAAATGAAATAAGCCAGTCAGAGAAAGACAAATACCATATGATCTCACTTATGTGTGGAATCTAATGAACAAAATAAATTGACGAACAGTATAGAACCAGAGGCATAGATACAAGGAATATATTGACAAATGTCAGAAAGAAGTGGGGGGCGGGGAGCTGGATTAAAGGTGAAGGGATTAGCCAAAGAACATACATGCATAGCCCATGGACACAGACATCTTTGTGGTGAAGCCCGGGGAGAGGGTCGGGGGCTGGGTGGAGTTGCTCAAAGGGGTGGAAATGGAGGACATCTGCAGTAGTGTCAACAACAAAAGTAATTTAAATAAGAAAATATATAAAGTTCTTCATAATATAAGAATATGCATTTGTACTGTCTTTTACAATGAAATAATTACTTTTACTGGTGCTTTTTATTTTCACATTTGCATTCAAGGTTATAGGCACCTCTCACAGACAGATAGGTGTTATTCGACAGCCCCCTGAGTCAGACGGAGAGGGCTGTCCCCACCTTAATTCTTGTCTTCTCTTATAAATGAATTTAAATGAGTGAGCCTGATTGCATTGTGTTTACTAATTTATGAGACCAGTGTTATGCTCACAAAAGAATATAAAGATACTGCAAAAAAAGAGAACCATATTCTAACATTCCACATGAACATAGATGCAAAAATCCTTCACAAAATATTAACAAATCACACCCAGTAATATATAAAAATGTCAATACATCATAACTGAATGGGATTAATCTTAAGAATGCAAGTTTATTAAAATATTAAGATAAGTTAGTTACATATTAAAATTCACTGCATCATAATTCGCTGTATGAAGAGAAAGAGAAGAAAAATCATGAAAAATGTGCCAAAATTTTATACTCGTTTGTGATAAACACTCTCAGAACACTAGGCATAGACAGAAATTTCACCTAATAAAGTGTATCTACACAGTTTTTTAAAAGTGAGCAAAAAATTTGGACTCTGCACAAAAGCATATATATAAAATGTGTTCGATATCATTAATGTTTAGCAAAGTTCAAATTAAAACCACAAGGAGAATGCTAGGACAGTGGTCCCTCGGTTTTCTAATGTACGTGGTTCCTGGAGACCGTTCGAGGTCCGAAGCGTTCGGAAACCGAGGCACCAGCAGCCGGCAGCTGGGCCTCAGGATCTTGCGCTCAGCGGAGGACGTTCGACTTCCAAGGAGAGTTCGAAAACCGAAGCATTTGCTTCCAGGCTTACGGCGTTCGTAAACCAAAATGTTCGTCAACGGAGACGTTCGGAAACCAAGGTACCACTGTACACAACAACTAAAATGGCTAAAAATAGAGATTATTAATACCAAGTATTTGTAAAGTTGCAGAGCAAACTGAACTTGTACGCGTTGCTTGGGCAGTGGAAAATGATGCGCTTGAGCAGTGCAGCGGTGTCTTATAACACTACACACACGCTTACCACACGATAGGAAACATTCACTAGTGTGCATTTGCTAAAGATTAGTTTCTACAAAAAGCCCTAAACATGAGTGTTGAGAGCACTTTTATAAAATGAGCAAAGGAAAAACTAGAATGAATATTAGAAAATAAGAGTTTCTGCTTTAGTGGCCTTTCATAGAATATTGTCAAACTAAGCGAAGGCCTTTGGGCATTCTTAGACTAAACAAACAAAGAAAAAACAACTGAAAAACAGCAAAAGACAGGAATGCCAACTGCAGAAATGAGTAGTCCTTTATCAGAAATTTGAATAAAAATCTCATATCCTCTTCTAACATGGTAAAGACAGAACACATTTAGAAAAATTATAAAGGCTGTCTGGAAGTTATAATGATCTGTTTATAGAATATTATCCTTTCTGATTTAGGTTTTCTTTTTTAAAGTCTGCAGCTTGAGTAGGGTTCATTTTCAGTGCTGCTCTGTTATTAGTGTAGCTCTGGTTTAAGAAGATTATACCTCAATTTTGTTTGATTAAAGAATATTCCAGAATGTCAAATTGTTGGAATGGTACAGTATATAGCCTTTTCAAATTGCCGTCTTTCACTTAATAATATGTACTTAAGGTTCCCCTCTTCTTGGTGTTGGCAACTAGATTTTAAACCAACTCAGAGTTATATCTTCTGTTTCTTGGTGCTGGCAACTAGATGTTAAACTCAACTCAGAGATATAACTTCTGTTTCTTTTGACCAATAGAAAAGTGTACTGTAACAACGGGACATCCACATACAATCCATACCTCACACCACATATAAAAATTAACTTAAAATGGATCAAAGAACTACCTACATGTAAAACCTAAAACTATAAAACTTCCTCAAGAAAGTATAGAAGAAAATTTTTATACACTGCTTGTGGGAATGCAGAATGGGATAGCCACTTGGGGAGTTTGGCAGTTGCTTAGAAGGTCAAATATATGACCATGGGACCCAGCCATTCCCTCTTTTAGATATTTACCCAAGAGAAATGAAAACTATATTCTTACAAAAACCTACATGTGAATGTTTAGTATTTATACTCATAATTGCCCCAAACTAGAAACAACTCAAGTGTCTTTCAGTTAGTGAATGAAAAAACAAACTGGTTTATCTCTTCACTGGAATACTCAACATCCAAAAAGGCATAAACAGCGTTTAAAAAGGGACGTGTGACAACATAGATGAATCTCAGGTTCACTGTGCTAAGTCAAAGAAGCCAGATTTAATGGGCTACTCACCTTAAGATTCAATTTCTGTGACAAAATCTGTAGGGACAGAAAATGGATTAGTGGTTGCCAGGAGCTAAGGAAGGGATTTGACTAGAAAGAGACATAAAGGAAGATTTCTGTGTGATGGATTTGTTCTCTGTCTTCATTGTGGTAGTGGTTAAGTGACGTATATTTGTCAAAATTCAGAATTAAACACTAAATTGGGTTAACTTTATATGTAGTGGATACTTCAATATACCTTTTAAAAAAGTAAAATGTATATTATAAAAAATTCTGTATTCTAACCTTTAACAGATGGGGGAAAATAACTTTTAAATAAAAATTGATACCAAAAAGTAAAATCTGAACTGCTTAGTGCAGATTGTACGTATGACTGCATTTTAAAATTTTATTTACTACACATTCTTTGGGTTCCTTTATTCCCCCTGTGACATTCTAGCTGTTTACTTTTGCTTTAACGTAGTAGTCAACCACAGAAGATGCAGCCAAAGAGAGGCACACTTTGGAGAAACAGGAAAAGACATTTAGTCTCTCTGCAGTGATTTTTAGAAATTTTCAAACTGGTCCTGAAACTTGGTTCTTTTAAATATGTACCTTGCAATTTTCAGTCAATATTGAGTCATTTTATGAACTGATTATGCTGGGCCACAGTGGAAGCACTGTGACACTGTTTTCTACTGCCAGGCAGAACACTTTTCTGTCTATCCAGTTACAGGACATTCCCCCTTCTTGATACAGAAGAAACTGCAGGTTTTGGAATGTTAGGGCTGTGCCTGCTCTTTAAGCTGAAAAAGTCTCTGAATGTAGAAAAACACTGGCTATAAATCGGGTTCCACCTAACTTCATTTGTAGGTTCCTGTTTAGATTTCAAAACATTCTCTTACCGAAACAATACCTCACATGATAGTTAGATTAACCAGCCAGCCCATGAAGCCTGTCAGGGATCATAAAGTATCGTGGTTAAGTGTGAAGCTCGAATCTACAATCAGACTGTCCGAGTTCACATCTTAGCTCTGTCACTACTGTGTGACCTTTTGCAAGTTACTATTTTGTGCCTCCGTTTTCCAATCTTTAATATGGTGGTGATAATAATGCCTATTTCAGAGAGTGGTGAGTCATCGAGATAATACTGTAAATGGATTAGAAATATGCTTGGCACAAAGAATGTGCTCAACACACCTTAGCTGTTATTATTTAACTCATAATGTATCAGAAGGGTTCAGGCATCCAATAAAACCTAATTATCATGATAAAGAAAAGTTTGTGAGAAACTGTGTTCAGAGTTTCAAACTAGGGTGCTAGGAATATACTTTCTCTCACCACCTGCCCCCGCCTCTCTTTAGGTCAGTAGAATCAGGGGAATTATGGCTCTTCCAGTTTCCAGGAGTTTGTGGGTACTGAAAGTGGGTAGGAGTGGAGGCCTCATGGCTCAGGGTAAGAAGAACATGGACAAGAGTCCCCGGAGGAGAGGCAGGTTGAAGGCAAAAGCTAAAGAGTCAGAGATGAGGGGATCCAGTGCTCATGTACCAGAGCTTTGTTGGCTCTGAGGCCCTTGGCCTAGGTATCTGCAATCTCATATCCCATGACTAATATCAGTGTTTCTGTGTTCTGCAAACATGCATCTTCTTTGAGAGTTTTCTGTAGGATTTCATGTTTTCTAACTTTGGAGGACCTGGATGTGAAAAAGTCTCCTCCCATGTTTTCCCCTCTTGCCTTTCCATTTACATTCTTCTACTTTGGGGGACGAGGGGGGCAGGGAGTGAGGAGAGATGACGCTAAAGAGCCTGGGAAACATGATATTTAAAACAGTTTTCTGTAAAATATTGTTTGCAACCCTTACTCCAGTGCATTCTGAAATTTTGTCAGAAAGGAGCCATGTTTTTAAGTTAATACCCATATAAAATAGTATATAGCCATGTATTGAAGTCATAGAATCTATTGCACTGTTAGTTAAACTATCAGAAATCAATAATGCTTTTAAGCCCTAGATACTAAAAGTTGGAAATAATTTGTAGAATCATGATTCTTAGCCTTGAATTTAAAAATCAAGCCCAGTGCTTCTCCAGATTCCCTTTTAAAAATTAACTCATGTGAATGAAAACTGTGTTCCAATAAGTGATTGTACACTAGTCATAAGTTTATATGTTGGTTCATTTATGAAAACATAAGGGTGATGAACATTATCACTTGAAACAAAGATTGGAACAATTTATAGCAGGTACTTAAAATGTCATATTCATTTTAATATCAGTCTTGCAACATTCTTTTATAGCTGTGCAATGGAGGATCAGTGACTGATCTTGTGAAGGGATTTCTGAAAAAGGGGAAAAGAATGAATGAGCCCATAATTGCCTATATTTTACGTGAAGCACTAATGGTAAGGCAATTTAAATTGTTTGTGCATTAATTATGAGGCAGTTCTAGTTAAGTTAAAAATGTGGACCCTATTTTTTAGAAAATATTAGTATTTATTGATACAAGAGTATATACAAAATCTGAAATGCTTAGCATAACTAATTTCTTTTTTCCACTAGGAATCTACCCTCCTAGTGTTAACAGAACCTTGAGTTCTGATCTCCTGAGTGTGCTTCTGAGATTGTGATTATGATGAAGGTAGATACTGTGTACTTTTTATTAAGAGTTAGGTTTTTATTTCCCGTTATTTAAAGTAAGTATATAGAATATTTTCTTCTATTGAAATCAAGACATTTTCAACAAAATATTTGATAAGCGTTAAGGGCATCCTCTGGTTTTAGGAATTTTTATATACAGTGGTACCTCGGTTTTCGAACGTCTCCATTGCCGAACATTTCGGGTTACGAAAGCTGTAAACCCGAAAGGAAATGCTTCGGTTTTCGAACACTCCCCTGAAGTCAAACATGCCACACGGCTTCCCCTGAGCACAAGATCCTGAGGCCTAGCTGTCGGCTGTTGATCCCTCGGTTTTCGAATGTTTCAGAACTCGAACTGTCTTCCAGAACAGTTTACCTTCGAAAACTGAGACACCACTGTAGCCCAAAGTGGAAATGATGTAATTTGACATGACTAATTCAATACTAAACATTTAAGAACGCTTGAATGTTAATTAGCACTGTGTTTCCTATTGGTTTTCTACAAATGCATCCATCTGAAAAATGTTTTTTTGTTTGATGCTTTTTTTTTTTTTTTAAATATATCTTTATTGATTTCAGAGGGATAGAGAGATTTCAGAGGGATAGAGAGAGAGAAACATGAATGATGAGAGTCATTGATTGGCTGCAGCCCGCAACCCGGGCATGTGCCCTGACCGGGATCGAACCCCGATCGCCTGGATCCTAGGTTGCCGCTCAACTGCTGAGCCACGATGCTTTCTTTAAAAAGAAATATTTTCTACCTTCTAGGGACTTCAACATTTGCATAACAACAAAACTATCCATCGTGATGTAAAAGGAAATAACATCCTGTTGACTACTGAAGGTGGAGTTAAACTTGTAGATTTTGGTAAGTTTTGTTTGAAATTCGTGATTTCGGTTTCACAATGAATAGTGTGATATGATTTGATAATTTTCTATCAACCTTGCTTTCTAGGCATTGAAAGTAGAGAAAAAGTTCTATCTCCTTGAGATTAGAAACTACAGAGATTTTTTAGTATTTGGCAGATAAGAGATTCCTAGAAGAAAGAGTGACTTTTAAGTCCACTAGCTTGTGCCCATAACACCGCTATAGCAGCGTGTGTGGCTGATTCATTAAAATAGATGGCATCCCAAATGACACCCTAAGCCTGACCCTGCAGCCTTTCCTAGTAATTGTTTTACAAATGGGCATGTGCCCAAATCCACAATTTTGAAATGTGAGGGGAAATCTTCAAAGTTCTCTGGGGGGAAATCATCTTCCCTCCTAAGAAGGAAGCACAGGGAAGGATGGTCTCTGTTTTTCTCGGGACTTTCTGTGTCTTGTGATGCCTGAACTGCTACAGCCACCTTGTTCTGTCCTGAAGCCTTTCATTCCAAGTGGGAGGCCAACCCTGAGAAAGGCAGAGCTTAGGACAAGAAGAACAAGGGCCTTTGATGTTGTAATCAAGCCACTAAATCAACCAATTTTGGAGCCTGCCTTAGCTCTAGATCTTTTTTCACAGGAGATAATAAATTTCCATATTTACTAATAAGCCAATTTGGAGTTTCCGTGTCAACCAAGGGCACCCGAGCTGATACCTCTGTTCTTCATCTGGGCAGTTATTTGCCAGCGTATTGTTTTTAATCCTCAACTGAGGATATTTTTTCCATTGCTTTTCAGAGAGAGTGGAAGGGAGAGGGAGAGACATCAATGTGAGAGAGACACATTGATGTGAGAGAGACACATCGATTGATTGCCTCCAGCACGCACTCTGACCCAGGCAAGGATTGAGCCTGCAATCAAGGTACATGCCCTTGGCCGAAATCGAACCCGGGACCCTTCAGTCCTTAGACTGATGCTCTAACCACTGAGCAAAACCAGCTAGGGCTTTTTACTAGTTTTGACAGTGCTCTCCCACACCTCTTCTAATACCCTAATTCTGGGAGGGTGGGCATAATTATTCTACAACATCTCAATATCCTTCAGTCATTCTTCCCTTTCCCTTCCCCTGCACTCCGGCTGGGTAAGGTGTCCTTCCTTGTTCTTCTGTTACCCAGTATTTTTCCTTCTGTACCCAGTATATTTCTCCATTTTTGTGTTTATCACATAGAACTATAGTTACCTCTTTGGTCATAGAAACAGATACTTAGAAAGATAGATAGATAGCTCTTTGAGGGGTGGGACTATGTCTTACTCTAATGCTTTGGATGTTAGTAGTTAAATGAATGACCGTTGAATGAATGAATCTTCCTTCGTTTTGCATTTTCAAAACTGAAACTTAAGGAAGTTCATTGATTAACTTTAGAAATTAATTGTTTTAAAATCCACGAATGCTCCTCAATTGGATCCTTTTATTGTAAGGACATATTTGGGACACTTGGTGAAATTTGAATGGTGTCTGTAGATTAAATGGTAGAAATGTATCGGTGTTAAATTTCCTGATTTAATTAGTTGTGTTGTGGGTATTTAAGGGAATGCCCCTGTTTGTAGCAATTACACACTTAAGTAATTGGGGGGGTAGAAAGAGACATCATGTAGCCCACTTACTCACAAATGGTTTAGATAAAAATTATTTGTACATCTTTTGCCAACTTTTCTCTAAGGCTGAAATTACATCAAAAAAATTTTTAAACTATAGAGTCGGAGACTTAGCACAGAAGTCTAAAGATATTTCTTTTAATTTTTTTACCCTAACCTAACCCTAACCTTAACCTCAGAAGTCTAAAGATATTTGTGTGTGTGTGTGTCTAAAGATTATATATATCTCTCTCAAATATATATATACATATATATATTTGGTAGTTGAATAAATCTTGAAAATTTGAGAACTAGTGCTTTATAGAAATAATATGTTGGGGGGAAACTAGGGAGAAGAACCACTTTTAAAATATGGCAGAGCTTTAGAATTTTCAGACTTACATGATTAATATTTTACTCAGTTAGAATTTGTTTTTTTACTTTGGAGAAGTGACCTTTACTTGAAAGGAAATAATTTTATAATTCTTTTGTTATATAAAGTCAAAACCATAAATGGACTTTCTTTTAGAGTTTTGTAGTTCCAGCTGAACTTGTGGGCTCAAGTGTTCCTTGAGCTGAACATTAAGTTGAATTAAGCTAATCAACATTATAGATAATGTTATGTGTCTTAGTCAAAGGGTCATTTTAGTTGTAAGGACAAGAAGCCCAAACTAGCTCCAGGAGGCCATCTCAGATAAGAACAGGGCAAAGGAGACTGAAACCGAGACAGGAGAATGGAAGGCAAGAACCATGACTGCTTGTTGCCTTTTGCTCTCTCACTGGAGAAACCAAATCTCTCCTCTGCTTCTCTTTGAGTGCCTATAGATCAGTCTTTGGAATTTCCATGTTGCCCATTGAGGCTACTCAGAAATATACCCTCAGCCTTCCCAGCCTGTATAAATAACCCTATGGGTCCATTGCCAACAGCTAACTGACCCAGATTTTTAGCATCCCAAGTCAAAAGGAATTTGGAGTAGAGAAGGAACTCAGTTGAACCAGCTGGGTCAGATTCCCTTTTTGATCCAATCAGCCATGACCGGGGAATGGGCTAATATGGTACAAGCAGGCTTCTCTGCCTATTCTGAAAATAACTGTGAATAAAGATTTTTAAAAAGACGATATGGAAAGGGAAAAACAAAGAGACTTACTAAATATTCTAGAGACTATTTTTTCTTATTGATGTGCACTACCTTATATTCTGACAATGTTCAAAATTTTAGTTTTTAATTGTTGAAATTAAAGTACACCAAAAAATTCTGTTATGAAGTTAAGAATGGATTTCAGACATTCCAAAGTTTTTATTTAGTAGCAGGTAAAAGAAAATTTTACATCTAGGGATTTACCTAACAGAAAAACAAACTACTTTAATGCAACTGTAGAAATTTTAATAAAAGCTACCAAGTATGCCTTTCCATGATGTGATAAATTTAGGTGAACCAAAAAATGACTTTCCTTATATTTTTTTATTATTGATTGACTTTGAGAGATACACAGAGAGAGAAACAGTGATTTGTTGTTCCACAGTCATTGGTTGATTCTTGTATGTGCCCTGACCGGGGATAGAACCCACAACCTTGGTATATCCGGATGGTGCTCTGACCAGCTGAGCCATCCAGCCATGTCCACTTTCTTTATACTTTTAAAGAATCACTTCTGTGCCTTCTCAGTTTTTCTCATTGTAAAATAAGTATTTGGACTAGAACTAAATGATCTTAGTCTGCAGCTTAAAATTTTAATTCCTGAAGAGCTCCAAGCAAATAGATTTTTATGGTAGGTCAGGAGACAGGACAATGGGAGAGCTGAATGGGGAAGAAAGAAAATTTAAAAAATAAGGTAAGAGATCAGTGATGATAGTGTACCCTAAATGAGGAGTATTATATATACTCAACTCTCTATAACTGAGGTTCAATACTATATATATGTACGTGTATATAAATATACATACATATATACATAAATATATATGTGTATGTACACACACACACACACACAAAGTCATACAGAATTGAATGGCACAAACAGCTCTAGGTGCATAGCTCATATGTTCAAAGCCAAGGAGAGTACAAGAGAGCAGTAATCTTGATGCCTTTAGAGAAAGCACAGCACCATCTGCATTATAAGAGATGAGCTGAGTATTAAAGAAAGGGAAAGATCTAGTGCCAGGTGGACTGAAGAAAGGACAGATTTTCAAAGGAAATCATGTTAGTATTGATAGAAGTGGTAGTTGCATACAAGCAGTTACCTTGTGTCATCTTATGGACTCATTACATGTTAAAACTAGAAATAACCTTGATTATCATTTGGCACATTAAGTACAGGAATGCCAGAAGATTTTTTTGATATCCCTTATATGCAAAACATTGTGTGACTATGAATTTCCTAGTGAGAAAGTATAAAACTTTTATGAAACTCACCAAGTAGTTTGTAACCCAGAAGTAATAAAGATCCAGAGATATGAAGCATGCAACAGACTAACATATTTCAGAGGGAAGGGGGTCAGGGTGCTGGAAGAGATCAACCAGTGAACTTATATGCATGTATGCATAGTTCATGGACAAATAATAGTGCGAGGAAGGCCTGAGGAGGAGGTGGGAGGGAGGTGGGGGGTCAATAAGGGGGGGGAAACGAGACATCAGTAATACTTTCAACAATAAAGATAAATTTTTTTAAAAAGTAATAAAGAATCATTATTCCAATATCCTAAATCGACAATAGGAAAACAAAATCCTGGGCTCACTATGAGATGGGCCTGAACTAAAACTCCAGTTACGTGTTTTCTCTGGTGGAACATGGTAATCTGCGGTGTCTCTTGGAATTCAATTCAGAGTTAGTGTTCCGTAATCCCAGAAAAGTCTGATTATTTCCTTTTCCCCAGTACACAGTCACCCTGGGAAAAAACCATAGGTCCCTTTTGGGTAGGTTGGAGAAAGACTAATAATGTAACTTTTTGCCAGTGTGCTGAGGTTCTTCCTTAAGGGGTTGACCTCCCTTTTATTCAAGAGTTTCTGGGTCTATAAAGGACCTGAAGTCTTGGAACTGATTGAGGGGCCATGACTGTCTGTTGTTATGATTCAAGTTAGACTCTTGTTCACTTAGCTTAGAAGTATTTTACTTACACAAATCAAGTAAGAATTTAGTAGGTTTCCCATCTATAACTTTTAGGAACACCATTGTTCTTTGCAAGTCAGACACTTCTCATTACTGTTTTGACTCTGCCCATTATGGGAACCATGTCCATCTTGCCTTTGGCAAATGAGGGTCACCACTTGGCCCCTGCCACTCTGTGATCCAATTATTCCATTGTATTTAGCTTCCCCAGTTTCATGGCAGCAGTTCCCATTGTAAGTTCTAGCCTATAGAAGAGTGATAACAGAGTTCTTCAGGGAAGCTGGGGCTCCCCTCAAAAAGTTAGTTCTTACAGCTCTGTTGAAAGGTATGACCTCAGAACTTTCCCATGTTGGGTGAGTAGGTCTTGAATGATAAATCCACTCTAACATTCCAGTCTTCTTAAGCCTCTGAACCCCTTCCTCTAGAGTAAACCAGTGCAGTTCTCGCATTTCAAGTTCATGTACTGGGAACCACTTTTTGGTCCATGTCTGAGCCAACCAACCAACCAACCAAACTGGTAGAGAGCTTTTCTAACTCCCCAAGCTGCAGTGTTAAATGCAATGTCTCTGCTTAGTGGCCACATATCAATAAATTGAATCTGACCCAAATTTATGTTCCTTCCACCATTATCCTGCACCGTTGATGTCCATTCCCACACATATTCTCTGAATTTCTGTATAAGTTTGAAAAATCAGGTCGTTTTTGTTCTTTTGTACTTCATCTTTAGGGTTCTGTTGGGACTTGAGTCTAGCTATAGGCCTAGAAACAGCGAGAGGTGGTTAGGGTGGGTCCTGAAGAGAATAAGTAGCGTATTGTGAGGCATCTGCATCCGAGTTGGCCATTGCAGTTTCCCCAGGCAATGCAAGGTTAATCTCCTTTGATGGGGTTAGAGAGGTTAATTGTACCAGCAAAGAAACTCATCATAATTTAGGAGTTCAAAGTCCCCAGCTTCACCAGGTCTACATTCCAATGTTCAGGATCCCATTCCTTCCCAACTGATACCCTCACTTTAACAGTAGACACCCTGTGAGGTTGGGAAATTAATTTGCATTCAGCCACTTGCAAGATGAGATTCTGGGTTTGGTTTTCAGTAATCTCAGCTCTGCAGCTACCTGAGAGAAGGGTCTCTTTCAGGGCACATAGAAGCTTTCAGTTCATTTATGCAGCACTTGAACTGGGAACTTGAATCCCTAAACTCATCTTTTTCTTTCCTCACTTTGTCCTGTGACATTAGAAGCAACCAGCTAATGTCATTATAAACATTTGACAAAAATGTGTAAAGCGATCATATAGATGGTTGCCCTCAACTGCACCTCTTGCAGGTGTTTGATTACAAGTATCCAGTGATGATATTTTGCATGTCTGTATCGCCACATCCTTCCATGGTTATCAGTGCTCTTTACTGCTGGAAATAGTCATTAGTGTCTTTAAATATAATCAGATTAGAAATCCAATTCCAGAAGCCTGAGAACCAATTCAGAAAACTCATCTTTAAGATTCTATTTCTCTAGAACCACTCTTAGTACCAAAATCTGTTTTAGGGTTCTCCAGAGAGACAGAACCCACAGGATGTGTATGTGTATATGTACAAAAATAGAGAGACTAAGTCTCTCTTACGGGAGAGACCCGTGTAACTGTGGAGGTTTGGCAACTCCAAACTCTGATGGCAGGCTGGCCGCTGAAGACTCAGGGGAGAGTTGCAGTGTGTCCAAAGGCAGTCTGCTGGAAGAACTTGCCCAGTGGAGATCAGTCTTTGTCCTATTAAAGCCTTTCACTTACTGAATGAGGCTCACCGGCATTATGCAGAATAATCTGCTTCACTCGGAGTCCACTGATATAAATGTTAATCTTATTCAAAAAACACCTTTACAGAAACATCCAGAAAAATGTTTGACCAAATATCTGAGCCCCATGGCTCAGCCAAGTTGATGCATAAAATTAATCATGACACTGTCTTAACCTCATCAACAAAATGAGGACATTAAATGGTGTAATACATTTTAGGGCTCCTTTTGAAAAAAATTTATATTTTAATAATTTCAGTTCTTATTCCTGAAGTATTTTGTTTTTAATAAAACAAACAAACTCATGGTCTTTCCTTTGGCCTCTTGAGATGTCAAGGGTTTTACTGTGTAGTTATAGAAAATTATGTTCCCTGAAATTTTCTGGTCTGTTTGAACCCTGTTGGAAACCACACATACGATATTTGTTTTGATTTTGTTTTGTAAGACGCAAAGAGACCCTTTAACCACAGGTATGATGCCTGCAGGTTTTTCTCTGTAGAAATGGGACTAACGCAATAGGGAACAGAGTTGCTGTACAGCCATCAAACCGCCCAGGAAGCCTTATGGAAGGGGCCTAAAATAGCATGACACTTCCCCAGCAGTGCAGTCAAGCAGGGGGCTGAAGAATCATTAACATAAACTTCCATGTTCCTGTGGCTTTGACTTTTAATGGACTGTAGTCCTCTCTTCTAGTCTTTTTCTCTTCAGCCCTGGTCGCTTTCTGGCCTCCTGTTCTTTCGATATCCTTTCACTATACCAACTTTCTGCCTGGAATTTTCCACCCTTTGGCGTTTGCTCCCTTGAGATGCTTATGTAACTGTTTATTTTGGTGACTTATTCGATTAGTTCCTCTTTGGACAAGATGATTTTCCTAATCTTCTTTACGTCCTGGGGCTCCTGAACTCATAATTTGGATTTCTGTTGCCTTTTAAAGTCATTTGTGTCAGTCAGGTCCTAATAGAATTTTATATTTTTCTACTTATTAGCTACTTTCCTTGTGAGAATTTATACTGAATAAAAATGCCATTTGTCCTCAGGAAACTCATTTTTCTCTCCAGTTGAATTTTACTACTCTGAAAACAAACACAGACTTTATGACCACTAAAGTTGCCTCCTAGCTCTGAAGCTGTGGCTGAGTTGGTAAATGATCTTGAGGTTTAACAGTCATTGCAGAAGCAGTCAGCAAACATGAAATTTGGTAAATGACTTCCTCTGTCACTTTCATAGTCAGATGTGTGTCCTGTGTCTAGTATGATAATCATCCAATATTCTCTGACTCATCGTTTCTTATTCTACATAGTTGCATTTTTTCTTTTTCACTTATTTTAAGACTTTCCCCCCCTTCTTTTTAATCTTGCTGAATTTTTCGTGTTTCCATACAATTTAGAGGAACCAGGCTTAAAACATTCTTTCTGCAGGACCTCAGCACACACTAATAGATATATGAGACTCCAAGAGCATTGTAATTCATTGCCTCAGCACTCCTTAGACTGGGGGTTTTTGAAGGGAGTGTCAGTACCAGGGTGTTTGCAAAATAATATTGGAGTGAGAAAGAAATATTCATACCTCTACTACAGCTATTTTAATCTCATCCTTTAAAAATTATCTTCATTTTATATTTCATAATGTCTGTATTAATATACTAATAGATATTTAGAGAATAGTCTGTCTTTATGTACAGTATACTTGCTCAAAAGTTTTTTACCTTTTGGAATGTGTGATTAAAGGGTTTGGAGGGTAAAACATTTGTTCCTTCATATGTAAAATCATTAGGGTCTTGTATTAATCGGGGTTCCTTGGTTGTAAGCAACAGAAACTAGTTGACCAAATGAGGCAAGAACTGAAAGCAACACTGGCTGGCTTACAAAGTCAAGGGAGAAGCTGGACCATCCAACTTCCTAAGAAGAGAGCTATGAGAGCCTTGAATCTCATATGAGCATCACCTGGACTAACCCTTAATGCCCTGCCATTGGTTGACTCAGCTATAGTTACCTCCCTCCCTCAGTGTCTCCACTCAAAATTCATATTTTTAAGAAAGAAAGTCTGAATGGCCTACCTTGAGTTACATGCCCCACCCCTAAAAACCTTTTCTCAGCATCCTTTCACACATATTTTCTGTGAAACATTTCCTACCATCTGCATCTATAAATTCAGATGCCGAGACATGAACACTTGCTGAAAAATGCCAATTATGATGACATAATTTTCATACCCAGAAAAAAAATGTATCACATGATTAGTCTAAAATGTTACTTTTTCTGCCAGAAGCAATACTTCTGATTTTTTATTTGGTTGTGGTCCTTTTCCTTTCCCTTTCCATTTCAATTACATGATATTTGAATTCTTAAACTATTTTTGTGAAATTGAAACAAAACTGTTTACCAAGAGTCAAATATAATTTAAATTTTTTTCATAAATAATTAGAGAGCCTTAGATTATATTTTAGTAAATTAAGAATAAATTTTAAATTAAATTGCTTTTAAAATCCATTTTTTTTTCACTTACATAAATAACTATACTGATACTACTATGAAATTCAAGCTTACTCACTTCTCCCTTTATTTCATAGAAAAAGACAAGTTAAAATGTTTGGATTTAAATTTAATTTTTCTGAAAGGTGGAATGCCTGGAGTAGAGGTAGACGATGTTTTTTGGAGAAATAGGATACTAAGTGTTGATTCCCTTTCTTCAGATAGTCTGTTAGAAAATACTTAAGGGAGAACCTTCAAGCACAGGTTAGAAAATCTCCTTTGAATTTGAAAAAATATTTACTGAGGATATTTTTTTCTGTCAAATAAACTTCTTTATAAAAATTTGAAGGCCATAGATCAAGATTCTGTTTAGTACAAGATTAACACATAGATGGAGTAGGTCATTGAGGGACACAATTAATGTAGAACCAAAATATACTACCTGCCCTTCAAGTATATTTCCACCAGTGAAATGCCCATTTGGCTGAATTTCACCATAAATGTCAAATGCCATCTGAGAGGAATCAGATATATCCGATTTAAAATTTTTATTAGCACCTTTGTTCTACTTGGCTTATAAGATAAATATCTGGAGCCTAAAACAAATGTGACGCCTGGGAGGTACTTTTCAAAATGGCAATCAGGGAGTGGAAGCCCACAATTTGGGTGTAACCCATCAAGTCCAGAGAAGGTCCAGGGGAGTGGCTCTGAACAGCCAGAGGCAAGGAACCCAGCCCTTGTGTGAAGAGCAGGCCTGTAAAATTTGAGAGAGACTTTCCTCCTGATTTCCTTAAGGGTCGGTTATGATTGTGTCTAACCAGGTGGAATCAATGGGATGACATGATTGAAATACTTGGTTGTGCCTCTTCATTGTAGTCCTTTGGTCTGTGTTCTCTCTCAAGGAAAACAATGGATTCTATTAGTGGTACCGGTTTAAATAGATGTTAGTTTGCAACTTCCAGTCACCCGCTATGTCAGTACCACCATAAAATACTCAGATTCACCAGAATTTGCTAGTGGGAGGAGGGAGGGGAGAGAGGGTAGGAAGCATACCGTTCAAATAACAGTTACCTGCCAAAATACGTAACAGACAAATAGTTAAAAATACAGAAGGTCAAAAGAAATAGAGGTTAGTATGGTCAAAAGCAGATTAAAAGTCAGCATGGGGGACCTAAAGCTTGAAATGGTGCTTTAAGGATGCATAGGTTTGGATATGAGCAATAGAAAGCAAGAGGAACACTCTGTGTCTTGACTATACAGAAATCCTGACTTAGGATACTCAGTGTGAAGTTCGAGTCCAGTGGCAGCTTACGGGAACAGAATTTTACTGTTAGTTTGTCAGCAAATGTCCTGCAGTTGCAGTCTGTTTATATGAGCGATTAGTACAAGAAGTAAGGCTTGTGTCTTCCTTGCAGGTGTGTCTGCGCAGCTCACCAGCACCTGGCACCGTCGGAACACCTCCGTAGGAACACCGTTTTGGATGGCTCCCGAGGTCAGGTGGAGTTTTGAGGGAGACACATGTAATAGTTGATCTTTTCTGACTTTCCTTTTCATAAGCACTCTATCTCCATATGTGTTTTGGAATATTTCTAGAAGGAAATGCCAGTTGTGTTGTTTTTATGTGAGGTTTCTGAGTGAGGCAGAACATGGGAGGTGCTCAATAAATGGGCAGTGAATGAATGAACATATGAGCAAATGAAGCACTGAATGAATGAGCGAGTCAGGGGACATAAGGAGAAATTGCTTGCAGCCTTAATTTTTCATTAAATTTACTTTTAATTGCTTAGCATGTATCGATATAAATGATATTTAGATTCTATTTTTAAATTATAATAGAAATATTATGAAAACCCCTGGCTTTCATTTAAAATTAGATTCAAGTCTATTAACCTATATAACAGATTTCCATATTGGGTCCCTCTGCTTGGGGACTGTGTGCAGCTTTGGTAGATGCCTTTTATTATTAGCGTTGGGAAGTTGTAGAGAAACTGCCAAAATAGTTGAGGAAAAGTGTTCCAGAGTCACATCATCTCTCCACGGTCACTGTAATGCCTTTAGTCTTTTAAATTATGTTTATCAGAAAATGACACTAATGTTTGAAAACTCTCTGCAACCTTTGGGGAAAGCTCTATTTATCTACAATTTTCTAAGGAGTGAAGGGAGAAGTAATTCAAATACTACATTAATATTGCAGAATCTTAGAATTAAATTTGTTTGAGAATTAAGTCCTGCTGTACTGTTCTTATTTTAATACTAATTCAATTATTACTTGCAAAAAATGTTAAATTGTAAAAGTAATAATAAAATATGGAGAGTGGATAAGTTATCTTAAGAAACTTTTTAAAACTCCAGTGGTTTTAAAAACTTTTTAACAGGGAATACATCTTAGAATAAAAGTAAAAAGCATAGTCATATAAGCAAAAATAAAACTGAATAAAAAAATCTCAAATGAGAGTTTTTTAGAGTTTGTTATGATATATTGTTTTAACAGCTTATGAAAAAATTTTAAAACTGAGAAATTAAAAAAATAGTTGTAATACCAAACATTGTATTTTATTCGCATATATTAATAATTAATCTAAAAATTCTATAATATATAATCATGATATTATCATATAATCAACATTCAGTAATTGATGGTCTAGCTTTATGTTTTTCATATGTTAATTTACAGTAACAAAGCCATTATTATATGTTTAAGTTTGCCATTTAGTAAAATCAGTTTGATTAATGGATCTTGGAACCACTCTATGAGTAAAAGGAAATATTTTAATCTATCTAAAATTTAATTACCAAAGTATTAACTGAGTTAATAATTAAAATTTACACTTGTTAATGTATAATTACTAGACGATCAAGCAAGCTTGTTCAAATCAGTTATCAGTTGAATGTGAAATTCTTGATTTGACATTTTAAAATTAAATTCTAGATTAAAGGTAGCATTTGTTGATTACGTAAAGCCATCCTTCCCTAGCTGGAGTACATGTGTGTCAAGATGAAGGGGGCAAGGGAAATAATGACTGTGGTAGGTGACTATATAATACATGGTACAAGCAAGGACACTTTGGAGAATGAAAGGAGACAGTATTTATAATGATGCTAGGAAAGCAAGCGTAAACCAAGAATGTCTGGCAAATTAGAGCATAAATGCACCCAAGCCTGTGGGGAAACAGTCCTGGACCACTTGTGTGAAGCCATAAAATAATGAATTATCCTGAAGCAACAATTACTAGGAAAAAAAATACAAGTAGAGCAGAAAACATTATTTTTATGCTAAGGCAACAAACATATACAATAGAATAAAAAATTCTATGAATGTAGTTTTATTTTTTAACAGTTTTATTGAGATATAATTTACATACCACTCATTTAACATGTACAGTTTAATGACTTTTAGTATATATTTGCAGGACTGTGCAACCATCATCACAATCTAATTTCAGAACATTTTATTCCCCCTGAAAGAAACCCCATACTCATTAACGGTCACTTCCCACCTCCTCCCAAACTCTTCTACACTAGGCAGCCACCAGGCTGCTTTCTGTTTATAGATTTGCCTATGCAGGACATTCATATAAATTGAATAACACAACATGTGGCCTTTGTGTCTGGCTTCTTTCTCTCAGTGTTCATCCATGTTGTAGTATATTTCAATACTTCACTCCTTTTAATGGCTGAATAATATTCCACTGTGTGTACATACATACCACATTTTGTTTATCCATTGTCAGTTGATGCACATTTGGGTTGTTTCCACTTATTGGCTGTTAGGAGTAATACTTCTATGACTCCTTGTCACATGAATTTTTTTGGTATTTTTAGAAATTTTATTTTTCAATTGCAGTTTATATTCAATATTGTTTTGTATTAGCTCCAGGTATAGCATAATGGTTAGATAATCATATACTTTACAAAGGGTTCCCCCTGATATTTCCAGTATCCACCTGGCACCACATATATTTATTACAATATTATTAACTATATTCCCCATACTGTACTTTACATCTCTGTAACTATTCTATAACTACTAATTTGTACTTCTCAATCCCTTCACCTTTTTTTCACCCTGTCCCTTAACTCCCCTCCCCTCTGTATTTATGGCAACCTTCAGTCTGTTCTCTGTATCCATGAGTCTGTTTCTATTTTGTTTGTTTGTCTATATTGTTCTTTAGATTACACATATAAGTGAAATCATATGGTATTTGTCTTTCTCTGACTGACATATTTCGCTTAGCATAATATCCTCTAGGTCCATCCATGTAGTAGCAAGTGGTAAGATTTCATTCTTTTTTATGGCCAAGTAATATTCCATTGTACATTGCACATGAATTTTTGATACAAACCTTGGGACTCATGCTTTCTCCCAGTACTTCAGGCTATGCTCTCTGATTTCAGCAGTCCACTCTCCTGTGATATTAAAAATACATTGGTAGGAAAAATGGGAAGTGCTGTGTGAGATGATGTTCCCATCATCATATTGACTCTAAGTTGGGAAGCTATATATTCTCTCTATAGATGAGATATAGATGATATAGATGATATATAGATATATAGTTATCCATATATCTGCACACATATATATAATTTATTTATTACTTATTATTGGCCTTCAGGTGCTAAAAATTGGATTAGTTTATGGCTTTATTGTCTATTTGCCCGTGAACTCACTACCCAACCCAACAGCATACATTTGCTTCTATGTTCTTCCTCTAGCCCATCTTCTTGCCTCCTTCCTGGGGTAACTTTTGTCCTACATGTTGTATTTACCACTGCCTTCCTTTTATTTTATTTAATCACTCATGGGTTCATATTTAACTGTTTTCTGTTGTTGCTATTACTATCAGGTATGAATAAAGCTATATTTCTGAAGGAGTCACCCTTCCTGGATGTCATGTGTGTAAATGTTGCCAAGCAAACTCCTGAGTGTGCAGACATGGAGATTTTAATGTGTTAAGCCTGATGTTAAATGGAGTCAGAAAAATGAACTATTGTTTCAGACAGGGCCTGAGGTTTCTTTTGCTTTATGTATCATTTCCTAGTTCTATAGTTAAATAATAAAACTTTAACCTGTCATCATCCTCAAATCATTTTTTATTTGTGTTATGGGTTGGAATTCACAAAATGTAAAATTTTTTAAAATGTAAAAAAGTATTTTTAAAAATGTAAAGTTGAATTTTCTTTTTGTGATCACAAAATAATGACTGATGTTACAGTCATTATTTGCAGTCCATCTGTACTTATATTTGCATATTTAAAAATAAATTCTGAAGTAATTATTTAGTAATTCTTCTATGTAATACTATTTTATAATATTGCAAAAAAGTCCCACTTTTTTCTTGTCTCTCAGTTACATACTTTGATTAGTGAAATATTTAAAAACCTGGTTGTACTTTTACAGTTTAGTATACTCCTAGATAATTATTGATAAATCTTTACCACTGTTTATTTTTATTCAGTACATTTTTCTTTTATTAATGGTGTAAACCTTATTTCATTCTTTCAAACTCGTCTCATTCCTCCCTTAGGTACCCTTGCCATCTAGTTGCCAAGAAAGATCAAGGCCATTTAATTAGAGTGCTGTCAAGCTTATTTTTCTTTACCTCCTTCAGTTTTAATTCACTAAAATACATTCTTTATCTTGCCAAGACAAATGACTTCATTTACTTGTCAGATGTTTATTGAGTGACTAGGATTGCACAGTTTTCAGCTGTGCATTTGATCCCATCTCTTTCCATTTGGGCACTGTTTCTTTGCCCTTTCTGTTTGACATTTTCAAAAATATTTCTTTTCCTAGGCTTCTTCCCTTATGTTTGCAAACCTGTGTTTGCTAAGGTATTCTCTATTCTCAGAATGAAAATACTACTACTAATAATTTGAGCTTTAGCTCTCCCAAGTTTCTGCCTTTACTTGTAGCTATCAAACTTCATCAGCTTGAACAGTTACACATTGTTCTAAACATCTTGCTACGTGCTCGTTAAAGACACGAACTTCACTCTTTTTTTTTTCATTTTCTACTAGGTGATTGCGTGTGAACAGCAACTGGATACCACTTATGATGCCAGGTGTGACACGTGGTCCCTGGGGATCACAGCCATCGAGCTGGGGGATGGAGATCCTCCGCTAGCTGACCTGCATCCCATGCGAGCACTCTTCAAAATACCAAGGTCAGTGGGTTCTCACACTGGTCCAGCGTCTGCAGCCCAGTTTTCTTCCTCCAGCCACTGAGTGAGCGCTCATCATGGAAATACTCACATAGATTTCAGCAAGTCGGGGACAGAGTGGCTTGGAATATCATTCTGCTTCTTCCAAAATACTGTGTTTGTACAATAGTTTTATTTTCTTGGTCTACTTAAGTAGAAGAGTTTTCTCTTGATATTTAGTATGTCTCTTTTCTTTTGTAAGGATTTGATCTCAGAAAACAGCAACTCCTCCTAGCCTTTTTCTATTCCCGTTAGTCAGTGTGGCACCCTGGTGCACAGTCAGTGTAGCTGTGATTTGCTTTGCTTTACTCTATCAGTCTAGTAATTTCTACTGCTTGCTAAGACTTATGTTTGTTCAGAACTTTAAAATAACATTAAAAAAATTATAAATAAAATTTATTGATAAAATCATAATTATTTAAAATATGTGAATGTTTTGAACATATTAACATGTAGACCCCTCCTCTGCCGTGTATATATTGACAAACTTTCCCCTGTTTTTTCCATTACTAGTTAAACACTATTTTATATGTTTTGGTTAGTTCCTAGGTAGTTCAGAAAATTGACATGAAAAGACTGCCTATTTTTATTATAGATGTGTTATTTTCTGAAGAATTTCTTAAGAATTTTGCCCGGTACCTAAATTCTAATGGAATGAACATGGAGGGCCTGTGGTGATAGGGATCCAGGGCAGAGTGGTAGGTGTTATGTTATAGTTTATTACCACATTCTCCATTAAATTCTATGGTCCCAACATCTGTAGAAGACATAATCGTATGTACAAAGTCCTGGGGGTAGTTTTTCAGTCCTAAGAATTAATGTTAGTATTTTATATTCATTTCCAAATGGATCTCTTTGGAATATTTGGCATGTAATTAAATTAGTATCAAGACCAAAGCATTTGACTTTGTAATTTTACTTTTGAATTTCCTGTCCCATCTATAGGTTCTGAATTAATAGCCCATAACAACGCCAGTGTGTTTTTTAGGTCTTGTTTGTAAAATGTACTGCCTACTTGGTAAGTGGGGAAACAAGATTACAGATAAGAACAGAAAACCTGCTCTACACCACACCTAAGATATTTCATTAAATTTGAAGAAAACAGAAAAAATCTGTATTTCCTAACTCCTGCTATGTAACATGAAGCACTGTAGTCCTGAACCATTTTAATTATGGCTTCAATGACCATAGGTAGGCCAATGTCACTACTCTGGATGGTGATTCTGCATGGAGGAGTGATGACACCCTTGATATATGCTGTAGCTATGAGCAAGGCACTTACGGAAACCACCTCATCTTAGCTATTTCTTACTACTTTCACCACCAGTATATCTCTCAAATGGAATTCTAAGAATTCCTACTGACTCTAGAAACAATTACAAAAAACGTATCTGAAAAACTACCCAGTTCTTAGCTCTCTAAAAATCATCAAAACATTGTTATCCTCAGAGCAAACCAATACATCTCTTCAAAAGGAAATTTTCAGGAGGCCAAGAAACAAAGCAAGGTTGTTGGAGGAAAGAATGACTTCTTTTCATGAGCAAATTAGCAATCTCCAACTAGTCCTAAGGATTGTAAAAGGAGCTTTAGGGGTGATCCGGGGTAGATGAGTAGCTGCGCTTTTCTTTAATCAGACTGTACGTGAATTTCACTGTAAGCTATTTGAGGAGTAAAGCAGGACTGAAGACAGAATGTTTTCATTCCGCTGATGGAAACAAAGAGCTGTTAGGGTGAACATAAAGCAGTGCTTCAGCAAATGCAGCTCTCGTGGCTGATCAGTGTTGCTTGATTACAAAGTTAGCCCAGCTGAATTTTCAAGTGATGCTCCTTTGTTTTCATGGACACATCAAAGAAGAAAAGATTTGTTCAGCTTAAAAATGAAAGGCGTTAGTAACAAATCTTTTAAGTGGCATTCGAGGCTTTATAGCTAACCATATTTTTCACTTCCTTACTCGTGCGGCCTTATTCCCGGCCATGTATTAAGTAACAACAGAGCAGCTCTTGAGGGCGTTGTCCTCTGCCCTTCTCTGCTGTGGTTTCCTCTGTCTTCTGAGCAGCTCCTTTCAGGTCACCTCTGTGGACCTTGGATGTCCCTCACAGGCTCCTGAAGGAACTCAAAGCAAAAAATATTTGTCCTCGTATTTCTTGTTTCTGTTCTGCTCAGTATTGATGTTTTCCCCTAGGGCTCTCAGGTAAAAGCAAAAAGATTCTTTAAAAGAAAAAATTATCAGTTAGAAAATTGGGTCATCTATTAAATGCTTTTGGAAAAACAAGAAACCTGTCATTTCATATAAAGAATGATTAATAACATTATCTGCCTTTGAAATGGAAAATAACGGTAGTGCTTGATTTTACCTGGCAGGGCCTGGGAGGGCATACTGGATGAGCCTGTCCGGTTTTGCCCCCGATCTTGCACTGACTGATCCGTGTGAACAATCCAACCTTGATTCTTATTTTTCTAGGAATCCACCCCCCAAACTCAGGCAGCCTGAGATATGGTCAGCAGAATTCAATGATTTCATTAGCAAGTGAGTAACAAGAGAGTCTTTTTTTTTTAATCAAAGAAATATCATCTTGCTAACTTTGAAATGGGCCTTTTAGAACAATTCTTTCGTGCTTCTGAATCTCCTTACTTTTTTATCTATTAAATAGCCCCAGAGGCTTCCATTATTTTCTTCAAAACAAGCATTTGTTGTGTCTTGTGAATGTTCAGTGAATTTATTGTTGCTCAAACAATGATCTTAGGGTCCTATTTATTTACTTATCCATAGTGATGCTTATGCGGATTTTCACCATCCAGTAAACATTCTTCTGTCCACCTGCCTTTAGCAGCTACGCCTTCAGCTCCTCCCACCTGCCCACCCGCCATCTGTTTAGTCTGTTATTTAACCCTTCATTTGTCATTATCATTAATTCTCATCACAGTCAGGGAACGTTTGTTGCAGTTGGTGAATCACATAATCATATAGATAAATAACTTATACATTTGAAATTCAGTCAACACTTTATTTTTTTTATTTTATTTTTAAAAATATATCTCTATTGATTTCAGAGAGAGGAAGGGAGAAGGAGAGAGAGAGAAACATCAATGATGAGAGAGTCATTGTTGATCGGCTGCCTCCTGTGTGCCCCCTGCTGGAGATCGAACCCACAACCCAGGCATGTGCCCTGACCGGGAATTGAACCCCGATCGCCTGGATCCTAGGTTGATGCTCAACCGCTGAGCCACGCCCAGCTGGGCAACATTTTAAATCTGATGGATATTTAGTTCAAGCGCAGTGCCTTCAGACAATTGACTAGAAGCTATGAGTCCAGTCACTACTAAATATCTGTCTCATAGACTTTTTTTTCACAATTTTCATTATGACTTCACCTTAAAAAATAAGGGTAAGGGATGACCTCATATTGTAAATAGAAGAGAGGGGTCATTAAGATTTGGTATCAAACTCCACTCAGAAAATGTAGAAAGGACCAAAAAAAGGAGAGGAACCAGTCATACCCAGACATAACTGCTATCACTGGTTTTCCTACCAAGAATATCTGCTTATTCTTATAGACAGGAGGCATAGATTTAAGGGTTGTGGAAACCCAAAAAGGATTGATAATCCTTTTTTTTTCTTAGTTTTCAACTTAACCAGTCTTTACTGAGTATGTATTATGCACTAGAGAATATTTAATAAATTACAATCGAATTTCACAACTCTCTTAGGAGAATCACTGGTAACTTTGAAAGTTCCCCACGATTCGTAATTGTGCCTCGTGTTTGCGGATCCTTCCACTGAGATCCTCAATAGAACCTGGTGACTTTGACATATTTCACACGATTTCACCTCTGAGAAGCATTTCCTGATTCCCTCCAGGCAGTTAGTATCCTGTTCTGTGTGTCATTGTACTGTGTTTGTCTTCCCCTAGTAAGGTTGCCACTTTTATGTAGCTACCTTCTTGGAGGTTTTTCTCCCAAATTAGACAGGAAGCAACTTCAGGGTGCTGAATGTGCCTTACCTGTCACTATAATTCCAGTGTCTTAGCAAAGTGCCTGATATACATCAGATACTCGATAAAGTGTTACTTGAATAAAATAATTTTACATGTGACTAAACTCAATACACAGATACAAGTGCTGTAGATGTCAGAAACTGACACAGTCTGTTAAACTGAATGAAAACTAAGAGTTCTTGTTTTTATTTTCAGGAGTCGTCACTCTTATTCCTTAGCATATTTTAGCATACCTGGGAAATATTTTTTTGGTTAACCCCAATAAAATAAATTGCCAAATTACCATTTCAGGAGGACTAACCATACAGATAAGAAATAGTGTTGCTCAAGTCAAGGCACAGGTTCCTTCTTTTTTTCTTTTTCTATATCCCCAGAAGACAGTCCAACTCTGACCAGTTTTCTCATAATTACAGATCCTTAGAATCTCAGGGTTGGAAGGGTATTGTAAATTTATATAGCCTAAACTTATATTCAGAGTAAATCCTTCTCAGACATGACCACTGAGCAGTCATGCAATCAGTAGACACCCCAAATAAAAATAATCATACTTCCCAATGCGGTCCAGTCTATCTTTGGGAAACCTCACTGTTGAAAGTTCTTCCTTATACTGACCTGAAATGTTTCACTCTTAATTCCACCAATCCATCCTCATTTTTTTTTTTTTTTTTTTTTGTCCCCTACAATCACTGAGAACTGTCTAATCCCTCCTCCAAATATCTGAAGACAGCCGTCACAGCTGATTGAACAGCCTACGTTTGTTCCCGTGCTCCTCCTGTGATGTCGCTTCGGGTGCTCTCGCTCCCCGCCTCCTTTCTTTTGACTCTGCTTTGGGCGAACCTCTCTAGAAGTGTGTCCTGCACATACATCTACTGTACAACCTCAGAAAACATCTACTGACATAGGATTTTAAGCATCCTCAGTGCATTAACCTTCTCAGATGGCTTAGCAGTTTTATCACGTAGAAAGAGCTAGATCAATGAGAAGCCTTTAAAAGCATTAACGAAGGGAAACTGAAAAGTTTGTTTTAATTTCAGATAAGCATTAAAACTGTAATGACTTCATTGTTGTTTATTTTTAGCTGGTGACATGTGAAGGAGACTGCACAGTGGAGACTGAGTTTAATTATCACTGTGCAACAGTGCTGGCTGGGAGACAAGCGGTATTTAGATGGAAGTTGGTAGCAATACAGCGTAATCCCAGATGTGTGCACTTTCACAAACATTCATTTTGTCATATTGCAGTTTAACATTTTTTGAGATGTTTCCTGGGCTGAGCGATTATGAGGAGCATCATTCTCTTACATTAGAGTAGTTTTAAGAATATGAATCATAATTTATATAACTTATCTAATAATTGCATGTTCTTTTTTGCCAGTGCAGGTGCTTGACTAAAGATTATGAAAAGCGTCCAACAGTGTCAGATCTTCTGCAGCATAAATTCATTACTCAAATTGAGGGCAAAGATGTAATGTTGCAAAAACAACTCATGGAATCCATTGACATTTATCAATGCACGGGAGGCACAGAAAAGGCCAGGTAATCAAATAATATCTTGACTCCAAAAGCCCAAGGATCATCTAAAGACTCTGAACAATTTTATAATGAAGTAGCTGTTAAGGTGAGAAAAGAACTCATTTAAATTCCCAGGATATGGTTTGGAGATAAGGGGCACTTACATGAAAAGTGATTGTCACATGTTGAGTTGCATCTGAAATTGGTAAAATTACCAGCAGCATTTTTACAAAAACTTCATCAAAACAAAAAATTTAAACTTCAATAGGTGATTAGTATTGGTGTAAATTTTCATGTATTTTTCTGCTCCTCTGTAAAGTAAGATATCTTAGAATTGAGACTTAAGAAGGAACGTAAAACTTGAAACTTTTCACACTATCCTTTGTTGGTGTTATTTTCCCTGGTTGAATTATATTAAAAAGTAATTAATATCTTCATTTCTACTTCCTATTTGGATTTTTAATAATATACTATGTATTTATACTATCAACTATGCTTTTTACTTATTATAGATAGTATATGTGTTTATTTTAGGAAATTTAGAAGATACAGAGAAGTGTAGAACATAAAATCAATCAGGTATAACATTTTAATCTATAACCTTCCAGTATCTTATGAATAGAAATACATTTTAAAACAAAATTGGAGTAATATTTTTATGTGTTTTGGAGACTGCCTTCTTTCACTGCATAGTAAATATCCATGTCATTAAATACCCTTCTACCACAAAACTTTTAATGTCTCCACACCATGCTCTTGCATGACTGTTCAACAACTGATTTAAATAATTCCTTATTAGACATTTAGGTTGTTACTAATTGTTTTTACTCTAATAAGTAACGCCATAATGAAAAGAGCTGTACATGAATCTCTTTTTATTTCCTTAAGATAAATTATTATAGATGGCCCTGTTAAGTCATAGAGCAGTCTTTTGTAATTTTAATTAATTCTTGAAAATCTTATTAGTTTCATTTCAGGATATCACTGTTTAGGGAGTTGGGATGTGACTTAAAAGACAATTACATTTGAATTCCTGTTGCAGTTTTACATATTTAATTCCTATTTTCTTAATGCCTACTGTGTGCTGGACATTGTCTGAGGACTTAATTTATATTAGCTCATGTGCTTTTACAACCCTGAGGGAAATGTTTTATGCTACTCCATTTTCACAGTGAGAAGAACTGAGGTTTGAAGAGACTCGTTAACTTGTACGAGGCTGTACAAGTAACAAATGACTTAGGAATTCAAATTCTGATCCCAAAGCCCAAGCTGTATTCACATGAGTGTAAATGGAGTAGCAATACGTGAGCTTATAACTTTGCTGGAGAGACAGAACTAATATACCTGTAATGAGGAAAAATGAAAGTTGTGAGTGGAATAGAGGAAGCAGGCATGGAGTTTATAGCAAAGAGGAGGTCTTGGGCTCATCCATGCTCACCTCTTTGTCTTTGGGTGAATACAGTTTTAGTCTACCACAGTCCCATCCTTCTCAAAACAAACAGACAACAAGCAAACCAACAAATCAGACAGAAGTTGAAGTATGCCAACATTGTACAGGGTGTTCAATGTCAAGAGCTATGAGGGATCTGAGATTTTACTCTACTCGAAAGCTAACAAGTTGACTTGCCAGTTTCATGAAGGCTGGCAGAAGATACGAGACTCCTGGATTAGAGACAAAGGACTTCATTACTCACAGTTAAGTCAGAACCACAAGTTTTATATTTATGTCTGTTGTCCGCGCCCCACAAGTCCTAGGGGTGACGGCCTAAGTAGGTACTGTATGCCCAGTGGGTTTGCTTCACAGTTGCAGAACCTTAAGCTTAGGAAACTAATCTTTTAAAGGGGCTGCTAACAAACTTATCCCTGGAGCAAACATTATCTTTACTTTCCTGTAGGATAGCAAACAAAACTTCCATCTGTTCTGAAGGGAGATATTATCTTTGTATTGTAAGCCTGGCGCTCTAAATTCTAGCGATAAAAAATATTGAAAACTGCTATATATTGGGCACTGTGCGAGGCTCAGTACTTCTGTTTCTGAGTCACAAAATTTAGTCTTGTTTATTCAGCTAAGAACTCAGAGTATGCTTGCAATATGAGAACTCATGTCTTATACAATTATGGAAACTTTTCAGTCATTCTATCTTTAAATATTAACCTTTTTTTCTTTTTATTCTTTTACTTCTAAGAGATAACTATTGGCGTGTCCTACTTTACCCTATGTATTTTATAATTTCTTTTTCATGTGGTCATCTGTTTATCAATCTCTGCTGCTGCATTCTGGATGATTTCTTCAGAACTGTTTCCCGATTCACTGATTCTCTCTTAGACTAGGCCTAGTATAAATGTATATAGTGATTTTTCATGCTAATATTTCTATTAACATCTTTTTCATTTCTTTTTCTTTTTTTAAAAAAATATATCTTTATTGATTTCAGAGAGAGGAAAGGAGAGGGAGTGAGAGAGATAGAAGCATCAATGATGAGAGAGTCATTGATCGGCTGCCTCCTGCACGCCCCCGACTGGGGATCGAACCCGCAACCCGGGCATGTGCCCTGACTGGGAATCGAACCCCAGTTGCCTGGATCTTAGGTCAACACTCAACCACTGAGCCACTCCTGGCCGGGCTGTCTTTTTCATTTCTAGAATTCCTCACTGTTTTACCTTTTTAACCATTTGTTCTTTACTCATATCTGACTTTTTACATCTGGCTATTCATATATGGTAAATTTCTTTTTCTTTTTGTGTGAATGTAATTCTTTCCTTTTTTCCTTTGATCTTACACTTTTTAACAGTCATTTTTTAATTTGCATTTCAATAAAGTTGAATTATGCTGGTTAGTGAGTTCATTTGTTTTCTTAATATTTGGTTTCCTCCTGTGGTTTAGAATTTTAGTTTACGCTCCCAACGTGAATGGGGTGGTTTTTGTTTTGCTTTTCTTTCTTTTGGCATTCTTTCTCCTATTTTGGAGGTTTCGCCTTTGCCCTAATGTGGCTTCAGGAGCCCCCAACCCCGAAACCTTGCTGCCTATCATGACTTTGAGGCTGTCACAGATCTAGCCACCGAGTGGGTGTGAAGTAGACCTCAGGTCTTCTCCATCCCGCAGTCTCGGCACCTGGCTCCAGGGAGAAGGTGCAGAATTTTTTCAATCTTCTCTTCTAGGCAAGGGATACCTAGGGATGTACATGCTTTCCACACAGTCTAGGTCAGGGCCTTCACTGTGAAGTTTAGTTCCTTTAACCTCCAGGCCTCTTCTACCTATTTTTAGTATGGACTTCAAGTCAGCCTGTAGTTTCTGCCCTCTTACCCACTGTGTTGATCTGTTAGGTCCCCTGTAATAGTCATCTTTTATCTTTCACAAGTGTACAGTGGTACCTCGGTTTTCGAATGTAATCTGTTCCAGAAGACCGTTGGAGTTCTGAAATGTTCGAGAACCCAGGGATCAACAACCAACAGCTAGGCGTCAGGATCTTGCACACAGCAGAAGCTTTGTGGCATGTTCGACTTCCGAGGCTTGTTCGAAAATCAAAGAATTTCCCTCCAGGTTTATGGCATTCGTAAACTGCAGTGTTCATCAGCAGAGACGTTCAAAAACCGAGGTACCACTGTATGTTCGAAGGAGGTGGAAGTAGAGCTTGAATCATTTACCCACAGCACTTTTTTTGACTACAGATCTTAGTCGCAAGTCATAGGAGGAGGGAAGACTTTACTGCTCTCAGCATTTTTATACTAGTTCCAGAGTGTGAGACATACTCAGGAAAAAGGAATGAGACTCTGATATCCTACTGGCAACACCTTGGACAAAAGTAGTTCTCTTCAAGATCATGCGGAATTATTTGATTTATTACAGTTCCCATCGTTGATAAAATTGATCTAAAATCTAACAGCTCAATCAATAGAGCTAACTCAAAGCTGATATTTTATTGTACCTGATACTAACTTTTGAAATTGGATTGATATCTGTGCTTGACAGCATACTTCTTAGGAAAAGAAATCACAATTCAGTTTTAAAGAAGACCATTCTACTATAAATTTTATATAAACTGAATACTTTAAATTTCCACATGATGGGGAGGGGCTGTGTTGGAAGGCACTGTTGAATGGATACAAGAACTTTCTATTTCAAGGCCTGAGTATAACAAGTCACTCTTATAACTGCCTCAACTAATCTGAAATTGAGAGGTGTATGCATGAGGCAACTGCTTCCTTGACATACACTTCATAGGAGTTAAAAGTGACAATGGTTAGAGTACAGACTGAATCAGTGAGAAATTTAAATTAAAAAATATTTTAGAAGAAAAGCTTAATTCCTCTCTTCAGTATTTTAAAATATTCAAAGATTTAATGAGAATGGATAAAAATCACTTGTAATTAAAGTGTGCTATTCAGCATTCTCGACTAAAAACTACAGTACAAGCCAACTTAAGAAGAAAAGCAATTTAGTGAAAAATCATGGATGTCTGAGAGAGCTGAGAAGGCAGAGCGCCAGGCCTGGGCAAGAAGCAAAGGAAGCAGGGGTCCTCAAATATCCTTCCTCAAGAACCCCCAGTGATACCCATCCTCGACCCCACAACTTGTCCTGCAACGACACTGGTCTCTTGAATGCCACAACCACCTCAAAGTGCTGGTAAACTGACCTTGGGCTCTGTGTCACTCTCGACATTCTAAGTGGCATACAGGACCGTCCGATTCCCCGTGCTCAGGTCACAGGCCGGTGCTGTAGGTGAGAGAGTGCAGTGAGAAATTCCTCGTCCTCCCTCACTTCCAGTTTCTGTCTGGGAGGCAGAGCCCTTCCTCTCAACCATCAGAGACCTATGCTCCTGGGGCCCCTGGCCCCTGCAGAGGAAAAGTGCTTTGAGTTGCTGAAACAGTTGAGTATCCATTATGAGGAATATGCAAACAGGCTCCTAAAATTCTTTCCTTTATACAACTTGACCATTTACCTAAAAATACTATTTAAGCTGTGATTTGCATTCCTTATAAAGGAAAAGCCTAGCCCAGTATCTACTTGAATGATGACAAATTCCAAATTGAAGTTTTTTTCTGTGGTAGTTATAGTATTATTATTTTATCTTTTAAATTTCTTTTGTTTTATAGACAAAGCAAAAGTAACCTTAATACTTTATATGACGTGTTCAATATGCTGGTGGTGATTAACTTTGACATATATATATAAATTATGTTTTGCATATAATTGTATAGAAGTAAAGGAATCTACGTAAGAATTTAATAACTCAAACATGGTCATCTCTTAGGCCAAAAATACTAGCTGTATTGTGACACTGTGCAAGCGCCCCACCCGCCCCGGCCCCGGCATATATGGCTTTCAAACCAGGATATAAGGCAACTTTGACACATTTCTCAAAGGATTAACAAATGAAAGACAAACTAAAGAACTGTCTAACCATTCAGCGCTAAAAGTCCCTGGTTCAAGCTGTCAATTCTTTAGTTAGGTGTGGGACTTTATATAATGGAAACTCACTTGAACAGGATTTTGATTTTGCCAAAAAAAAAAAAAGAAAGGAGAAAGCAGAAAAATCAATAGTAAGTAATAATAAGGTTCTTTCAGTGCAGTTCATTGCGTGGTTCCATTTTACTTTCTATTTTCTGAACAAGATAATTTTTCTCTAATGGCTGTGACCATGTCATGGTAAGAATTATTCACCTTTTGGGACATTTATTCCTCCTTTCCCTTAATACATGAGGTTTCTAAAATGCTATCCTGGCTGCTCATATGATAAACAGCCTTTTGATTCCCATCTCCACTTCAATTTCAAATATTTCAAAGATACTTCAAACTCAGTGTGTCCTAAATTGAACTTATGTCGTCCCACCCAAGATTAGCTCTTTGTTTCCTGTCTTATTAAAGGCACCACCACTCATCCCCTATGACAAGCAGACGTCAAGGCCTTACCTTGAAGTAGCCTTCCCTCCTGCTTTCTGTTTTTAGGTCATAGCAAGACTAAATTTTTAACACCCCAACCCAGCCCAGTACCAGTTGTGATGTAATCCTTGCTATCATAAAAATCATGGATTGAGGTAGCACAGCCATGCTGTCTCAATATTTTTTGACGTCATTGTGTAAAGCTCTGGACGAGTTGCTGCACAGGGATCTGACAGCTGAAGCAGCTATAGTCTGTTCTGGGGGTTTATTTTATTTTTTTAATCCTCAGTCGAGGATATTTTTTCCATTGCTTTTCAGAGAGAGTGGAAGGGAGAGAGAGAGAGAAACATCAATGTGAGAGAGACACATTGATTGGTTGCCCCACAAACATGCCCCGACTGGGGCCAGGGGTTGAGCCTGCAACCAAGGTACATGCCCTTGGTCAGAATCGAACCCGAGACCCTTCAGCCCATGGACTAAGGATGGGGGTTTACTTTATAATACAAGATGTAAGACAAGCATGTAGGTCACCATTACACAAAGCAAGAAGTTTCAATCCCATTAAAGGAACACAAAAACCTGTGAAATTTCTGCTAGCAGGTACAGGGCAGGGGCCTTATCTGGAAGGCAGCCTTTGAATCAGCGCAGCAAGGGATAAACATGGCTTAATCATGTGAGAGAGAGTTACGATTAGATGAACGTTATTGCTGGAAAGAACGGCTTGAGCAAAATCATGAAAGCAAGGAGATATGCTCGCAGAAAGGCAAGCATTTAACCAAAGTTGCCAGGGAAAATGCAGAAATAGGATTGGAACCATCTGACCACAGAGAGCATTGAAAATCAGGCTGAGAGGTCTGACCTATGTTCTTGACTGTCCACACTGGAGAGCACTCCCCAGACACCTGGGTCCTACTGTGCACCATCCTTTCATGGTTTCTAGCAAGTAATCTGTGGATATAGCAAGACACACGACAGCAATAATTTTGGATGCATTTTGTTTGTTCTCAGTATTTCTTCCTAACTTTAAGCTGTTGTGTATTTTTAAATACAATGTTTTCAAATTGGTGGGGGAAATAAGTCTCCATGTTTAGTTATAAAGGCACTTAGTGGCTAGTTTTTAGATATTTTGAGATGAGGAATGTATTGATATATATTTATTTCTATGTTTTGGGGGGGGTTATTGTTTGGTGTGTGTGTGTGCATATACTTATATTTTAAGTAAATTTTATTTTGGAAAAGTCCAGTCTTGAGAAAACAAGGGGGTAAAGGAATTGTCCATATGAAATCTAGGAGAAAAGGTCTCATCAAAGTCTCGTCAAAGGTCTTTCAGGGATCTCAGAAAGAGGCAGATGCAGCTAAGGGAATATAGTAAGGGCCCATCTAGGATCAGAACATTAAGAAATTATAACTTATTTGTCCCCACCTGAAATATTACCTTATACCTTTCTTCTCTACTTTCCCTTCTGGAAAAGCTCCCAAATAAGAGCTAAATAGCTTTCAAGCATGGTCTTTTGTCTTGGAGCAATTTTATAAGGAATAGGCAATTAAATAAGCACCCCCTGGGGAAGACCATTCATGAGTATCTCTGCTCTTAAGAGGCAATAAATAAAGGGATTCAAATAAACAGGATGAGGCAGTTGCTAAAATGTGCTAAGAAGTTGTAAATAATTCCTAGGAGTAAGTTATGCTGATACTTAAAACAAACCAATAAAAGCAGAGTAAAGAACCATCAGGCTCATACAATTTGCCATCTTCGCTGACCCACATAACTAGAGGAAGTTGAGACTGAGGGGAACAAAGGCTTCGCAGAGTCATGTCACGTTGTGCAGAAACGTAGGGGCCAGAGCCCATCTGTCCTAGTACCTAGTCTAGTTCCTGTCCGTATCTTGCTGTCTTCCTTTTTTTCTCCAAAGAATAATCACAAAATTATAGACTGTCATTGCTGGAAGGGAACTTTGCTTCTGGTTCCTTATTTAGAGATCAGGAGACGGAAGCCAGAGAAATTGAATCTTGACAATGTTAAAATCAGTTAATGGTCCTCCCTGGGCCATAACTCAAATACCCTAATTTTCAAACCAGCACTTTCTCTGGTTTCTGTGTCCTCACTAGTCGTAGAAGTTTGTGTTCACAAAAGTGATGATATGAAGAGATTTTGTTGGACTTTTGGGGGCTGCTTGGTATGATTTACTCATAATAGGCATTTGAACTTAAATTTTAACCAGTTTCTTTGCAATTGGAATTTGCATTACTTAGTAGTATATTCAAGGGTCAAGGAAATCTTTGCTCATGTTTCCCCAAAGATTTTTTTAAATTAAGAGGATAGAATGTGAAAACAACTAGTTTAAAATGGCAGTCTAATTTACAGCGTCCTTGAAATGTTTGGAAAATAATCATTTAGGAACTAGATTTTCATGACTGCCTGACATGAGTTGATGATTATCAACCCTGTGATCTTACCATTCCTTTTGCAAAGATCACTCATCTCTGCTTTGAGTTTAAGGATTTGCATTTGTTATTAGTAACTAATCAGCAGGGGCCAATAAAATTTCATTAGTCAAAAAGAGTTCTTAGCTCTGTTTTCTTTGCTAATTACTACTTGAAGTTATACTACACTTGGAGACTTTGTTTAGCATCTTACTTTGTGTGCTCTATGATATTTAGTTTTCCACCTTTAGTTTCATTTAGGTCTAAAACTGTAAGTCCTCAGTGTTGCCAGTATGTGTCCCTGATGACAGTGAGCTTGTGATGAGCGACTTGTCCATCTCATGTACCCACAGTAGTCACCAGGCCATTTGCTGGGTGCTGAACCTGCCATGCATTTTCATTCCTCTTTATTTTGGCTCATGCAGTATTCTGTCCTTGTAATCTCTCCTTTTAGTTATTGTCTTGAAAATAAACTTCAGAACCATATCTCCAAATGTCAGCACCCTTGAGCAACCTTTCTCCTAAACCCCAAGTGTACATTTGTGTATTTTCACTCCCTAGTCTGACAGCACTTTGTTCATACCTCAAAGTCACCTGGAATCAACTCTTCATCCTTCTGTGCACTAGTCCTGCCAGGCACTAGTTTTGTGACTTGGGGCAAATGACTGAACCTCTCTTAGACCCAGTTAAACATTGTTGATGAAATGGGAACACTACTGAAACTTACCTCATAAGTCTGAGGATAAATGTAACATCCTCAAAAGCATGAAGCTCAGTACTGAGCACAGGGTTGATTATACCATCACTCTATGGATAGTCATATGCACAGAGATGAAACTGAGACTCACCAGTCCTGGTTCTGCAGTAGCTCCCTGCACCTCAGTGGTGTTATCCTAAAAGAAGGACCCTGGTTCGCGTCATGCAACTTCGCAAAGATGGTTTTAGGAACAAATAAGATATTAATGTAAATGTTACCATCTTTTTTTTCCTTAAGTCTTCTTTTTGCTTTTGCCACTAACTCCTAAAGGGAGCTACAAAAAAAGGAACAATTAAAATAGAAGTTTTCCCTGGAAAAAAACATTTTAAATCCTTCTCTCAAAAAAAAATTTATGTTAATTGTTTTTCCGATTATTCTCAGTTAAGTAATAGCCAGATGTGCTATTAACTGTGTCTATTGCATATATAAAGCCAGATCTGGGTTGTTTATTCCAGATCGCAACCCAAACTCTTCAATTCAAGATAATGTATATTTATTGAGCATTTACTACAGGCAAGGCATTGGACTCAGCCCGAGTAGCACCATTCACATTGATTGTCTGTGGCTCACAGCAAAAACACATGATGACTGTCTTTCTGTATCATGATGTAGCAACTGCTGCTGCTTCTCCTCTTGCCCTGTCTCCCCCTGGCACTGGCCATCCCTGGAGGAATAGGTTTTAGGTCACTTTCATGGTCTTCTTCAGCTCCCACCCCTGCATGTTGACCTGAGTCTCATCAGGACCCTGTCCCGCTTCCCCCGTGGCCTACTTATGCTTTAAGCAAAGCTCACTGCACAGACCTCTCAGGGCTATGTTAGAAAGGTCTTTCCTTAGCAACCGAAGTCTAAGGAGTTATGTGTTGGTCCTCAGATAAACAGATTTCACAGTGTTTGACAGTTTTGCTTTATAGGTTATGGGATTATGGCATTTCCGTTTTTCATGAAAGAAAGACTTTTCTCTACTTTCCATTCTTTTTGCTTTTTAGTGAGTTTTAAAGGAAGAGAAAAATTACTGTATTTTGTGACCTTTAACTTGAACTAACTCTCATCGGGCTTCTTGATAGAATAGGACAGGGTGTAATGGATGATAGATGGTCACAATTTTTTTGACATTTCTTTTATTAAGAGTTGGAGTCTTTCTTGCCTGCCCTTGAGCCCTGGTGTTTTCTGTGACCTTCTTAGTTGATAGAAGATGGCAAAAGTAATGCTATATTGTTTTTGAGCCAAGGCCTTAAGAAGCTGTCAGTATCCACTTCAGGTGTCTTGGAACGCTCTCTCTGAGAACCCTGAAGTGCCATGAAGGAAGTGAGACTTACCATGAGACCACCATGCTGGAGAGACCACAGATAGGCACTCTGGTCAACAGCTACTATATTCATAGTATCTATGTGACTTAAAACCTTAGGTAGCTTATATAACAAGAGCCCCACCTTGAGTCTAAGAGAGATCAGATGTGTCTGGGCAACCAGTGAGGTGAGTGTGTTCACATAGATGGAGGGGCACCAAGGAGCCTCCTAGGAAAGGAACTGAAGCTGTGCCCTCTACAAGGAGCCAGGAATTTCTGGTGGGTAGTGGGTTGACCCAATAGTCTTTTTGCCAAGGGTCATGTAATCTTCTGGGAGATGACTGATACTAAGGGAAAGAACACAAGATTAACTCAGTAAAAGCCCTAGTTTTTGGAAGGAGGTAGAAGTCTGGATACAAGTATTGGCTATTAATTAAAGCCATTCCAAGCCCAACCCAGTGACCTGAGTATATATCTGTGTCCTAAGGAATGGTGAGGTTATAAGTGAAAACTGGAAGAGCTGCTTCACTCAACCTATAAATGTGGCCCAAGCAACAATATTTGCCCCATTTCAATCAGCATGTAACACAAAGGGAAAATAGCCATCATTTCCATTTCCCAAAGGACTCCTGGGTGAGAGGAACAGCAGAAGGGGAGTGGCTATGCCTGTAGTGGGCCAAGTTATCCACACAGCAATAATGTATCAACCCAGAGGGTCCTTAGCAGAGGAATAAGCTACCTGGCAGAGTAGCTGGAGGCGCTGCTTTGCCTGTTGAGCAATGCTGAGCAATGCCTGGCCTAGCTGGGAAGGACTCTGTGCTAAGGAGCAACAAGAGCACCCAGAATGACTAACAGTGTGCCAGCCACCATCTGCCCAGCAGAGTGGGAAGGACACCAATACCCATCTAAACAAGAGCTGAGTAACACGTCTAGCTGAAGCTGGTTTGTCCATGAGCACTTTTGAGACACATTTATGGGGACTTTCTAAGGTGACAAGAATCCTACATTAGCATGTGATGACAATGATGCCAGCAAAATATGATTTGTGAAGACCTCTATTGTACCCATAAATGGTATGGGATGGCCCATGTTATACCTTCCAGGAGGCACCACTCATTTCATATTCCACATGAATGCTTTCACCACATTGATGTTGCACAGAGATACAACATCCGTGGTGCCCTCTGGAGCTGTGCAATGTGGACTGTGGATCAGGAGCCTGGGGAAATTCTGAATAAATTTATTTTATAATCCCACTTGATTACCACCTGTGATATTAGCTGTATGTACCTGACTTTAGCACAACTAAAGAACTGGATAGAGTAAACAGCTGTCCTTGATTCATGATTTATTATCTGGGTCCTAACTTAGCCTGAAAATGTATGTTCTCCAAAGTACTTTCCCATAAAATTGTATTCTATTAAAATGCTTTCAGCAAATCTGTACAAGGATGAAATCCTATAATGCTTCCCTAAAATTCATATGAACTAATTTATTTGCTACTTCCTTAGTATCTTCAGCATCTTTCAATGAAAGATTGTTTTGCATTAGAATTTAGTATTAAAATATGCTAATTATTTGTAGAGAAGTTTAATTTTGTCAGATATTAGGACCACTTTATAAAATCTGAAAGTTATATTAGGTTCCCAAATTCCTATAATGTTAATGTCTCCAATGATGTTCTAGAAATCATTATTTTAAAGAAGGCATTATCCATTTTTTAACTACATTAAATTGACTCAAATCCTTACTTGTACTTTTTCTTGTAATGTTATAATTATTTTACTTACAGAAGTTCCTAAAAATAATCACCTTTGATTTCATGGCATAAAATGTATGTACTTAATCAAGTATATGTACTTAAATAGAACAAAATATAACCCATTTTATAAAAAGAACAAAATTTTCTGAAAAATTCTGTGTGCTTTATTTGGCCTTTCTCTTAAAGACATTCATCTTTAACAAATGTTTATTCTAGAGAGAAAAAATAACCTAAGGGATTATCAAGAGCATTGACCTACATTGTAAAAGTTGTAAGAAATACTGCAAAGACTATTTTCTTTCAAATTAGCAGTGGCCTAGGATTTGATTGCATCCATTTTTGGTATTGTTGACTTAAAAAAAGAGACATTTGCATAGAATTACATTTACAGTTGAATTCTACAATGCCTTATAGGAGGCAGGACACTGAGTGTGGTTGACACTAATTTTTTGCAGCAGGCAAGATTCACAAGATACGTAGGTTGAGTGAAGGCCAGAGCAGCCCTTTTCCCTGAGCGCCTTCTGCATTTTACCAGCATGTCTAAGGGGCTGAGTAGTAAGTCTATTGAAAGAAAGACTGGAAATTTTTGTGGCTTTAAATTAGCTGAAACTTTTAACCATCTTTTTTGCAGGAGAAAAGAGAAATATTTTTAAGGATAGTCGTTAAGGGTTAGAGCAGAGTATTTCAGTCTTTGAGTAGAATTCAAAATGATGTTCCCCTCATTCCTTACTGCAAGGCACGCAAAGCTTTATCTCTGATGCTCAGCTGCCCTAATCTTGTTTGCTTCCCCATTTAGTTTTGTAATCTCTGCAAAAAAAAAAAGTGCTGTATTTAAGAGAATTTTTAGTTTTGGAAGATTATGATTCACTTTGAAGTTAGATTTCTATATAAATACAGCTGGAGTTTTGGAGGGGGTTTTTTTAAGTGAAAAAAATCTGAAGTCATAATGCCATGTTTTTTTAGAAAAGGAAAGAAATAAATACCTAACTATGGCTAGTCTTGGGAATTGAAGTTAAGATAGAATACTATTGTCTTACGATTGGCTCATATAAATTTAACTCTACCACAAGTTTTTCAGAAATTACGTGTGTGTGTGTGTGTTTGTGTGTGTGTGTTGGCGTGTGTGTGTGAGAACATTACCTTGGCAGCCTAGCCTAAAATGTGGATGTTGTTCCCTGTCCGTGGATGATAGTGTAATTCTCCTGTATTTATTCAAATAAGGTGGAAGGAAGTCTTGAATTTGGGGAGATGTTAAGTTTAATATAATTAAACATGAAAGTAGAGTTATCAAGTAGGCAGTTGGCTATCGGAATCTGGACCTCAGGAGAGGAGTCCTTATTAGAGATCGTCCTTGTAAGTCATTTGCTTAGAGGGGTCCTTAATGCCATGGCACTGGATGAGGTCACTGAATGTGCATATTTAGAAAGAGAAGTGAGGAGCCTAGGGCAGAGCTCTGGGAGACCCCCACATTTAGGAACTCAGCAGGGGGACAGGAGTGAGAACCGGAGAACAAGGCAGTGTGACCCTCTGTGAAGGAAGAGCAGGCGATGTGGTCCGTGCAACACAGGAACCAAGCAATTCAAGAAGGAGAGAATAGTCAGCTCCACCAGACAGTGCGGAAAATTTAGGGAGAACAGCGTAACACTGAGTTTGGGCACAGGAAGCTCTCCAGTGACCTTGACAGCAGCAGTCTCAGCAAGGTGCGGCGGGAGAGGGTAAGGGGAGAGGTGAAGTGAGAAAGGAGGGAGAAGGAATAGGAGTGACTCTTCCAAGAATCTCAGCTGTAAAAGGAGGAGAAGTGAGGCTGTGGGGAAGGAGTGGAGGGCCAAAGGGAGATTGTTAAAGATGGGAGATGCCAGAGCCCATCCGAGAGCTGATGGGGGAGAAGTTGCTGCAGGTGAGAGAGCACCCATATAGCAGGGTCCTGAGAGAGCAGGCATGCAAGCAGAAGAGCTGGCAGGGTCCTGAGGGAGCAGGAGTGCAAGCAGAAGAGCTGGCAGGGTCCTGAGGGAGCAGGAGTGCAAGCAGAAGAGCTGGCAGGGTCCTGAGAGAGCAGGAGTGCAAGCAGAAGAGCTGGCAGGGTCCTGAGGGAGCAGGAGTGCAAGCAGAAGAGCTGGCCTTTACTCACAGCCCTGATGGTTTGTCTGTGTAACCAGAGAGGAGGCTGAGAAAATAAGATGACACAAAAATGAAATTCTGCTGACATGTTTAAAAAATATGTGCAGCCCTAGCTGGTTTGGCTCAGTGGTTAGAGCGTCAGCCTGCAGACTGAGAGGTCCCGGGTTTGATTTCAGCCAAGGGCATGTACCTCTGTTGCAGGCTCGATCCCTGGCCCTAGTAGGGACAAATGTGGGAGGCAGCCAATCAATGTGTCTCTCTCACATCGATGTTTCTCTCTCTCTCCCTCCCCCCACCCTTCCTCTCTCTAAAAAGCAATGGGAGAAAAATAAAAATATGTGCAAAGAAAGAAGCATACAAGGAAGCATCAAAATGTCAATAGTGATTGTCTGTTGGTGATAGAGTGATAGGTGATTTTTTTTCTTATATTTTTTGGCAGTTTTCAATTTTTAACAAAGAATGAATATTATTTTCATTGAAAATACCTGAATTGAAATTACCTGAAATCAGGTGAATATAATAAAGATAATCACACACTCTTCAGTGACCCTTAATGCCATTATTCCTTGAAAAGGCAAACTCCAGGAAACTCCTCAGCCATATTTGTTCTTAAACAGATAAATTTTCTATAATGATGTTTATCCTGCAGATACTTGTAGGGCAGCGGTAACACAGCTCTGCCTGTTGAAGGAACTGTGCCACTCCCTCTTTGCAACAAAATTCTACTTACAGAAGTTGTGTCTTCTCTGCTCTCCTCCTTGTCTCTAAGCTAAGAGTGGGGAGAAGAAAGATGTGTGGAACTCTTGGCAGATGGACAATAGCCATCAAATATTCTTGCAAACACAGATGCCAATTTTATTTCAACATCTAAAACCAGGTCAGTCTATCTAAAATAATAGGACAGAGAAGTCCCATTCACAGCAGAAACAGACAAGATTTCCCAGGGGGAACATTTTTCTTCAGTCTCCAGATAAGTGATTCTTTTTCAAGAGCCCACAGGCACACTTTCACCCTGCCCAGAACCACCTAAAAGTGATTACCAAGTGGTATATGTTGCTTAAACTTTGCTAATCGCCTTAATAAAATCACTCTTTTTAATTAGTAAGATTGTGCCTATTGTCCAAATCATAAACAAAGGATCATATACTTCTTGTTGCAGGCTGTTTCATAATTATAAATCAAAATCCAGGCTAGAAGATAACGTTCCTTTCATTCTGTTTTTTGAATAGGTAATCCATGCGCATATTGAAATAGTGCCAGCATAGTCGGTGAACAATAGCCCTCTTCTCACTAATGTCCCTTCCCAAGGGCAATCAATGTATGCAGTTTCTTGTTTATACTTCTAGAGTTATTCTGTGTATATATAAGCAAATAAGTAGAGAATTAATGGGAAATTTAACAAGCCTCTTTTAATATTTAATTTAATTATTTAATATTCTTTATCCCTTTAGCAGAAACATCAAGGTCGGTCGGAGAGGCCTATAATGTTAAAACCACGACAATTAGAGGTTGGAGAGAATTTAATATTTTTCTGAAATAAAAGTGTGGGAGATTGGAGAAAAGACTCAATTTTCTTAAAGTTGATCTCCATACCTCTTTCACTGACACATCAATTGTATTAAATGAGATATCTAATTTATTCTGCAACTAGCTTGTAAGTTTTTAATGTAATACTAAGCATTTTATGGTTTAATTTTTTAAAACAGTTTCACTCAGTCATAAAGCATACATTAATGTTTAATGCACTTTTTTTTTTTACTGTTTAAATTTATCTTTATTGTGGAGAGTATTACAGGTATCCCATTCCCCCCCCCCAAATTGATCCCCTCCACTTCCCTCCCACCCCCTTCCCAGGCCTTCACCGCGTTATTAACTGTGTCCATGGGTTATACATGTAACTTCTTTGGTTAATCTCTTCCCACCCTCCACCCCCCTTCCCTCTTTCCTCTGAAATATGATCATCTGTTACATGTGTCAATGTCTCTGGATCTATTTAGTTCTTCAGATTCTTTTGTTCATTAGCTGCTTTTTTTTTTTTTTTTTTTTTAATATATCTTTATTGATTTCAGAGGGAGGAAAGGAGAGGGAGAGAGAGATAGAAACATCAATGATGAGAGAGTCATTGATTGAGGCCACAACCCGGGCATGTGCCCTGACTGGGAATCAAACCCGGATTGCCTGGATCCTAGGTCGACGCTCAGCCGCTGAGCCACGCCTGGCCGGGCTCATTAGCTTCTTCTTAAAGAAGACCCTTCAACATTTCCTGTAGTGCTGGTTTGGTGGTGATGAACTCCTTTAGCTTTTCCTTGTCTGAGAAACTCTTTATCTGACCTTCAATTCTAAATGATAGCTTTGCTGGGTAGAGCAATCTTGGTTGTAGTTCCATGTTTTTCATCACTTTGAATATTTCTTGCCACTCCCTTCTGGCCTGCAAGGTTACTGTTGAGAAATTCAGCTGACAGTCGTATGGGTGCTCCCTTGTAGGAAACTAACTGCTTTTCTCTTGCTGCTTTTAAGATTCTCTCTTTGTCTTTAATCTTTGGCATTTTAATTATGATGTGTCTTGCTGTGGGCCTCTTTGGGTTCCTCTTCTTTGGGACCCTCTGTGCTTCCTGGACTTGTAAGTCGATTTCTTTCCCCAGGTAGGGGAAGTTTTCTGTAATTATTTTTTCAAATAGGTTTTCAATTCCTTGGTCTCTTTCTTCCCCTTCTGGCACCCCAATAATACGAATGTTGGGCCTCTTGAAGTTGTCCCAGAGGCTCCTTATACTATTTTCATATTTCTGGATTCTTTTTTCTTTTTGCTCTTCTGGTTGGGTGTTTTTTGTTTCCTCATGTTCCAAACTGCTGATTTGATTCTCAGCATCCTCTACTCTGCTGTTGATTCCCTGTAAATTATTCTTCATTTCAGTTCCTGTAGCCTTCATTTCAAATTGGTACTTTATTATGTTATTGATTTTCTCAGTTATTTCCCTAACCATCTGCTTAAACATCCTTATAACCAAAATTCTGAACTCTCTATCTGTTAGCTTGCTTGGATCTATTTCATTTAGTTCCTCTTCTAGAGATTTCTTCTGTTCTTTCCTTTGTGACATCTTTCTTTGCCTCTGCATTTTGGCTGCTTTCAAGTGTTTGTTTCTATGTAGTAGGTAGAGCTGCTGTGTCTCCTGGAATTGGTAGAGTGGCTTTGTGTAGTAGGTGTCCTGTAGGGTCCAGTGGCTCAGCCTCCCCAGTCACCTGAGCTGGGCCTTCTAGGTGCTCCCCTGTGTGGGCTGTGTGCACTGTCCTGTTGTAGTTGAGCCTTGGTTGCTGTTGGCGTCCCTGGGAGGAACTGACCCCCAGACCAGTCAGCTGTGAGGACCAGCTGCAACTACAGCCAAAGAGCTGCTGTGCTGGAGACACCCTTATGGATCAGGATTTACTTCAGTGGAGCTTTGGTGTTCACCAAGTGCATCCCTTGAGTGTCACTCATGGATGTGGTAAGGTTGTAATCCAGCGTGGTAGAGTCTGACCACCAGGTGCACTGTCTCTGGGGCCTCCCAGGAGGTGCGAAGTCAGCCTCTGCCAGTGCCTTGCCCAGGGCCACCCAGCCTGAGCTACACAGCAAACTGTAGCTGGCTGCTACATGTACTGGGCTTGGAGGTATCCAGGAGAGGCCAAGCTATGAGCCAGTGCAGGCTGCCGCTAGTGCCAGACCTGGGGCCACTTATCAAGCTGTATGGGGCCTGCTGCTACTTGTTTGAGAGATTTTAGGAAAGCCCCTGGAAATGGCCTGGATGAGCTGCAGGTGGGGAGGGGCAGGGCCTCCAGGATCACGGGGCGGGGCCAAAGGCGTGAGTCAGGTGCTGGCGATTCAAACATGGCGCCTGCCTGCCGGCTGTGTGTGGGGAGGACTCGCCAAAGGAGCCATGGCCTCTGCAGCTCTTCTGCCTGGGAGGAAGCTGCCCCCCCACCTCTCTCCCCGACTTCAGGCAGGTTAGTTCCTCCCCGAGTGTCCCAGGTCCTTTCCAGCTGCTGCCCAGCGCTGGGCTCAGGGGGAGCGCGTCTGAGTGAGTCCGTGCGCGGGCCCTTTGAGGGGAGCTGGGGGGGCTCCCACAGCTTCGGGGACCCTCAGGGACAGTTCCCGCTGGTTTCACAGCCCGGAGTTGTGGGGACGTCTCTTCCCTGCTTGGAGCTTTGGGCTGGGGGCCTGCTGTGGGGCTGGGACCCCTCCCTTCTCTGGGAAACCTCCGCCGCCGAGATTCCCTCCCGGGTTTCAACCGCAGCACTGGGTGTGGGCCCGCGGCAGGTCTCAGTGATTCAGCCCCGATCCGCCCACGTCTGCGCCCCTCCTACCGGTCTCGATGCTTCTTCAGGTCCCTGGTTGTGGGGCTTCTGTGCAGCCAGATTTCAGGAGGCTCAGAGTGACGGTGGTTCTGTATTTTAGTTGTAATTTTGATGTGCTTGCGAGAGGCAGTGGGAGGCAGTGGGTGCCGCTATTACCTACTCCGCCATCTTGTTCTAATGCACTTATTTTTAAAAAAGCACCCTCTACCTGGTGAACCTTCAGTCATTGATCATGTCTGCTGTCCCTCCCTCCAGGCGCTCTCTTTCCTCCAAATCTTGTGTTTCTCAGAGGGTCAGCAAGCTGTGTCTTAGAGGTCAGCCCTGGCTTGCTGCCTGTTTATATGAATGAAGCTTTATCAGAACACAGTCACGCCTGTTCGTTTATGTATTATCTAGGCTTCTTTCACAACGTAATAACAAGTTTGAGTAGTTGTGACATAGGTCATATGGACGACAAAGCTTAAAATGTTTATTTATCTGGCCCGAAGTTTGCCAGTCTGTACCCTAGAGCAGGGTGAGGAACATCCGACCCAAGGGCCTTGTATATAGATGGGCCGTGAAATCATTTGGTCTGGCCCTGCCAAGGCAACTGCAGGCGGGACTCAAAATTCATTAAATCTCGGAGCTTTTTTTCAGAGCTAATTTTTAAGCTGATAATTTTGTATGGTCTGCGAATGATATAATAAATATCCAAATGGCCTTTCGCAGAAAAAAGGTTCCCTACCCCTGCCTTAGAATATAGAATTTTGGTGATGGTAATGAGTGGGCAAAAAGCATTAGAAAAAAGAAAAATCAGGAAGTGATTTTAAATGCAGTAATAACAAAATTATAATGATACAGAATATCCTGTAGGAACATGCTAATTTTAAACAAAATCCCTTGGTATTCATTTATTTCATATGCTTTAGTGCCCACACAGAGAAAAGATTAGGAGACTATTAATACAGAGATTTAGAATAAATTAAGGAAGATGTTAACGTAGGTAAGATTTTTATCTGTTTCCATATATAGTTGAACCTTGGACAACATGGGTTTGGACTACAAGGGTCCACTTATACAGGGATTTTTTTCAATAAATATGCACAGCATTGTAAATGTATTTTCCTTATGATTTTATTAACATTTGTTTGTCTATCTTTTATTGTATATAATTGTATATAATACAAATAACATACAAAATATTTGTTAATTATTTATATTATTGATGAAGCTTCTGGTCAGCAGTAACGTTTTGGGGGAGTCAAAAGCTTTATGTGGGTTTGCAACTGCAAGGGAGGGCAGAGCAGGGCTGGGGGGGGTGGGAGGAAGGGGGCAATGTCCTTAACCCCTGCATTGTTCAGGGGTCAACTGTATTACTTTTCCAACCTCACCCAGCATTACTACAAGTTTTATGAACATGTGTTTATCTATACAGTGCAGATTAAAGCACATCTCTAAGGAATTATTTGTGAAAGAGGAAGGGCTCAGTGAATGAAAAGAACAATTAAAAGTGTAACGGGGGCTGGGTGACCATGACATCTCTCACTCCAGTCACTGTCAGGGTTGTTGTGCTCATCTGGCTTCCTTTCTCACCATCATTTCAGAACTACACACTTGGCCAAAAGGGCCAAACTGCAGAGAAATAAAAACTGCTTTTCCAAGGCGCATCAGTGAGAGCCCGTACTCCCATTGGTATTTACCAGTTGTGACTTTGTTACTAGAATTTAAAGATGGATAAAGAAACCAAAATAAAACCGTTGATTAGATTTATGTTTGACAAAGGATTGCTAGACTACCCCAGTGGTTCCTGGATGGCCTTAGAAGATAGAGCTTGATATTTACAAGAGTGTATTTAACTACAGTAAAAGCAAATAAAGCTGTTGCGTTGCAGTAGTACTACTGAATAGTAAAGATGAAAATTTAACGTCGAACAGCAATAGTTGTTTCTTTTTCCAGTGTGCAGAACTGAAATACAAGTGAAACTATAATAACCATCCCTGAGGGTATCTGTGACCTTTGACAACACAGCAAGAAAATATTTATAGTCTGAAACTATGTCTCTCCAGTATTACAGAGTAAATGAAATATATAATCTGGCTAACAAGCTGTACTTTTTGCAAAAGGACAAAAATCTTATGGAAGGATTCTAACTTTTCTTTCCGCAAGTCTTATAGAAGTTAAATATTGAATAAAGCAACAAGAATGGAAACTAATTGTGTAAAATGAAGGCAAAAGGAAAATGTTAGAAGTATAAGATTATCTTGAAACATATATATATACTTTTTACTTGAGCGTTTCAGTTGTTTATAACCAGCGTTTAAAAATAATAAATTTTTTCTTTGGTTCCACAGTAAATGAACATTTAGTAAAAGGAAAATATTTACTCCTTTACCTAAGAAATATATTTTGAGCACCTACTATTTGTGAGAATCATATTCTAGGAGTATGGGATATATCAGTCAACAGATTTAATTTTTTAAAAAATATGTGTTTATTGATTTCAGAGAGAGGAAGGGAGAGGGAGAGAGGGATAGAAAAATCAATGATGAGAGAGTCATTGATCTGCTCACTCCTACACAACCCCTGCTAGGGACTGAACCCCCATCCTGGGCATGTGCCCTGACCAAGAATCAAACCTCAATCCCCTGGATCATAGGTCGATGCTCAACCGCTAAGCCAAGCTGGCCAGGCCAGATTTAATTTTATTTTTTAATTCCTGTTCTCATGGTGCTTACATACCAATTGGAAAACCCAGACAATAAATATGATAAATTACTAAATAATATATATAGTATAATAATAATAGTATATTAGATGGTGATAGAAGCTAAACAAAAAGAAGAGAGCAAGGTAAATTGGATTAGGAGTCCTGGGTTGGGGTAGAATGGAATTGCAATGTTAAAAATGAGTGATCAGCTCAGACCTCACAATGGAGGGAGGTACATTAAGCAGGCCAGGCAGAGGGAAGAGTCAGGCTGAGCCTCTGAAGCATTTAAGGTTTTATTAAATACTCTCTCTGTTTAGGATTTAGGTTCAATTATAAGAAATTCCCTTTTTTACCCAAGTATCAAGTCTGCAGTCCAAGGCAAATTTTCTAAATGTTCTTACAAGTGTTCTATAGTTTTCGTGACATCTGAGTCTGTTTCACCTCAGTCAACTCCATCGCATTCAGTGGGACCATCATCTCAGTGGAGATGCAGAGAAATGGAGATGTGAGAAATTTTAAGGAGATCAGAACACAATAATTTGTTGACGGAGTGGATATAGGAGGTGAGGGAGATGGAGACTTCTGGTGTGTGCAGCTAATTCAATGGTGGTGTCAGTCAGTGAGAGAAGAAACACTGGGGGAATTTCAGGTTTTGCTTTTTGGACATTTGGAATTCGAATGCCTTTAAGACATCTGTTTCTTGATGACCATGCCCTCCCCAACCTAGTTTCCTCAGCCTCCAACGTCATGCCTTTTAGTCCTGGCCTCAGCAAGCACAATATCACTGTCCGGGGCACACACACTGAGATCCACACAGGCTCTTCTTTCAGGTTTGACCACCCACCAGTCACCAGCCCCTCGTACAAATACCTTAACTCAGGTCATGGATTCCTACTCTTACTTAAAAACCAAGATTAAATGCTGAACTACTAAAAACCATCCCAGTTCAGCAGAATGGAATTATTTCCTCCTTGCTATTTCCATAACATTTGATTTTTACTTCAGTTGTGGCACTTGCCATATTCCTTGCGTTGTTTTAAATGTTTGTGTTTATATCTCCCATTAGATTAAGACTCATTGAATGCAGGGTCTGGATCTTATTTCATACACAGTAACCCCTCAACACTGAGGACAATGCCTTGCATAGAGCAAGGTCTTAATAAATAGTGATTGGATTGAATTGCACACTTAGGTTTTTATTAAAATGACAGTGATAGGAGGATGTTCTAAAGAAAAGCCCTTCCAAAATCTGTAGCCATCACTTCCTATAAATGTGTATTTTTTAAAGTATCAAAAATTATTTGCATTATAATTGTGTCTGGTCCTTGGTATGTAGCTAAATCTAACAAATCAAAATCATTTGATACTGGAAAAATGAAAGTCGACCAGAACAATAATCAGCCATGATAAGATATCCACTAATGTATAAAAATATGAAAACATTTAGATGTCCTTATGAAAATGTACTAACTCATTTTAAGAAATACACAATATTATAAGTAAGAAAAATCATTTAAAGCTATTATTTACCCAAAGGAACCCCAAATAATTCAGTTTGTTTCAGACAAACATGGATAGCAGACATGTTCCTTTGATGAAGAATCATTTAGTCGTTCTACACGTTTATTGAGTATCTACTATGTCTCAACTACTCTTTTAGGTGCTCAGGATATATTAGTGACCAAAAGAGACATGTAAGAAGATGTAAAGTATTTTCACAACTGCTGGGTCTCTTTTTGCTTTCATTTATAGAATATACTTTTGTTTCTTCACCATGTATTACAACTTTAATAGCTTTTAAAGTGTTTACCTCATAGAGAACGCTTTCATAAACTAATTCATGCACCTACATTAACTATGCATCATTCATGAATTTTTAAAGGCCATGTGAACAGATACAGTTATGTCAATCATAGTAGTATTTGAAGCAGTAGCTAGTTGTACCTCCTTGATTTTAACATATTTTTCTTCAAAAATGAATCTATCCAAACATATACGTTCTAGCTGAAATTATCTTAACTTTTTTGTTGATATGCTTTGTTAACTCTTCCATCAGAATGTGTGCTCCAGATGAGCAAGGGCCTGTTCTATTGTCTTCGTAGCTTTTCCCCAGCACATTGGGTGCTTCAGAAATTTAAATAATTGTTGAATGAATAAATGCAGTAGTGGATGTTGAAACATGTATAATTCAGGGCTCTGTGTGTGTGTGTGCGTGCATGTGTGTGTGTGTGTGTGTGTGTGTGTTTGAGGTGGGAGAGAAGTCTAACAAATGAGAACACGAATGGAAATGCCACATTAATTACGTGGTTCACTGAGTTTTGCCTCAAGGTTGGACCCATCACAAACTTCCTGGCCTGACTTTTTACATTTCTTAAAATTAAAGGGAATTGGACTGCATTATATTTAACTGTGCTCTCTCTTATGTCCTGTGATCTTCTACATTGTTAATTGTGTGGCTTTTAAAATGTTACGCTAATTTTAAAGCTGAAAAATATTACTGATGCAACTATCATGCCACTTGAAAGAGTGTAAATGTGAGTCATCACTAGTGCTACTTTGTCATGACAGCTATTACTGTCTCTTTTTTTGCCTCATTTTCTCCATAATGTTTAACCCCAAGCAAGTGACAACTATGCTGACCATGATTCCCAGAGCAGCCCGTTGCCAGTGGCCCTGACTTGCAGTAATTGGTGATTAGACATACAGTTAAGGGAGAAATACAGATAGGCCATTCCAGTGGCCAGGGTGCTTCTCCAGTTAAACTGACCTCAACCCTGAGCGATGAGAGATTGGGAGGGAAGTTTGCTGGAGCCCAGATGTGCCAGACAGCCATGTGCCTTTTCAGTGTGCTCCTCTAGCACCTGTCTAGGCTTCACCTCTGCTGCCAAAGGGGAAGGAGGTGAGATTGCTCACTCTAAGAGATACTATTCTTCGCACACCAGCTGGTTGGGTAGGGCTCAGTATTGTGATTCAAGCCACCAATTGTATTTTACATCTTCGTATCCTTGACGCCAGGTTTAGAATGATGAATAACATTGGGTTTCTCTCATAATTTCTCCCCACCTAGCAGGAACCATGAACGTGACACACCTAATTGAATGTGAAAGCATCTCTACTAATGGTGTGTTCTGTCTGCCATGGCTTCACAGAGAGGGCGATGTTTGAGCCTGACCTTGCATGACAAGCAGAGATTTGCCAGACATGGGAGCACAGTAATTCTGGGCAGAGAAAACAGAATGAGCGAAGTACAGAATCTTGAAAATACTTGACATATTGGGGAATGTTCTGTGCAGGGATGGTGGGCAATGGTGCTGCAAAGGTTGTTTGAGGCAAGATTGTAAAGGTTCATTGATTTCATGCCGAGGAATTTTTGAGTCATGCTGTAGACAGTGGGGAGCCATCTGAGGTTTTTAATCATCACAGTATCAAAATCTTTGTTACGTTTTTGGAAACTAATTCCAAAAGCATCTTGGAGGACGAATTCACAGGAGCAGAAGAATGAGGGTACCAGCCAGCTACGTATTGATCCCCCAGTTCTTCACCAGCCGCTTCTTTTCATTCTCCAGGGACAGTCTTTAGCTGCCAGATGGGCCCATAAAAACATGAAAATTCAGGGCTCTTCACTTCAATCAACTGGATAGTTGGATCTCATTTTCCATTTTTAAAAAAATAATGTATCATATGAGTCTCTTTGGAAATAGGGGGATAAATAAGATTATACTTGTTGAGTTCAGCAAATGTGGAGACGAACTATGTGCCAGTCCTGTGCCTGAAATCATGGAGGATATGCATTCATTCATTCATTCATTCAGCAAATGTTTGTTGAGGACCTGCTATGTTCTAAATGGGAACTAAAAACACATAGTCTTGTATATCTTGGAGCTTACATTGTAGTAAAGTAATAAATATTAACTAAGTTATCCATACAAATAAGTGCGTAACTGTAAATTTCTGTAAATGTTATAAAATTGTGGAGGAACATGAGAACGGCAAATAGGAGTGAAACTTTTCCTATTATTAGATACAAGTCATATCAGTTATAGGATTTGCAAATATTTGCTCCCAGTTTGTGGCTTCACTTTTTACTCTCTTAACGGTGTCTTTTGTAGAGCAGAGTTTTTAATTTAATGAACTCCAACCTATCATTTTTTCTTCCATCGATGGTGCTTTTGGTGTTATGTCTGAAAACTCATCTCCAAACCCAAGAGTATCTAGATTTTTCTCTTATGTTATCTTCTAGGAGTTTTATAGTTTTATATTTTACGTTTAGGTCTATGAACCATTTTGAGTTCATTTTTATGAAAGGTATAAGGTTAGTGTCCAGATTGTTGTTGTTGTTTTTTTGGAACTTGTATGTTTAGTTGTTTCAGCACCATATTTTCATAGTTTGAAGACCTTTCCCTAGCATGAGGAAGCTTACAGGTTAGTAAAAGGAAGATCTGTACACAAATGATTGACTGAAATGACTTAACTAAGATATTTGACTTGAAGGAAGTAAGAATTATGCTTAGGGGTTCAAAAAAGGTGGCATTTGTGGTGGACTGTGAGAAGTGAATAAAGTTTCATCATACAGATGGGGCCAAGGAGGAAATAACACAAGCAAAGGACACATATTACATACTTTTTTAAAAGATTGCTCTGGCCCATCCAGTGTTGCTCAGTGGTTGAGTGTTGACTTATGGTCTAAGAGATCTCAGTTCAATTCCTGGTCAAGGCACATACCCGGGTTGCGGGCTCGATCCCCAGTGGAGAGCTTGCAAGAGGCAGCTGATCAGTGACTCTCTCATCATTGATGTTTCTGTCTCTCTCCCTCTCCCTTCCTCTCTCTGAAATCAATAAAAATATATATATATATGAAAGATTGCTCTGACTGCAGTGTGGAGAAGAGTGTAAGAAGGTGAAGGTGGTAACAGGGAAACCACTTGGAAGGCTACTGAGATGAAATGTGGTAGAGCAGATAGACGGTGATGAGAACTGCTTGGTTCTAGATAGAGCTGATGGATTTGTCTATAGCTTGCATGAGGGGTCTGAGAGAAAGAAAAGAGCAAGGATCACTCTCAGGTTTTTTGCCCGAACAGTAAGAGGAATGGAGTCACCGTTTACTGAGATGAAGATCATGGGGCAGGAGCAGGTGTGAGGCTGGGGCATTCAGGAGCATGTGCTGGGATGTGTTAAGTGTGCCTATTAGACTTCCAAGTGAACTGTCGAGGAAGCAGTTGGATGCTTAAGCCTGGCGGTCAGCAAGCTTGTCAGCACCTGCGTGGTATTTAAAGCTGTGAAATCAGGGCGTGAATGTAGGTAGAGAAGAAAAGAGCTGCAAGGACTGAAGCGTGGGAGACTCCAAAATGTGACAGAAAGATGGAGAGAAACTAGAAAAAGACAGTCAGCTGAAGATGCCAGTGAATTAAGGCAGAGAATCCAGAGGGGTACAGGAAGCCCAGATGCCTGTATTCAGGAAGCAGTCTGTTACATGCTGCTCATAGGTTAAGCAACATGAGGATTAGAGTTGACCACTGGGTTAGCAATGTGAAGGTCATTAATGTCCTTAACAGAAACTGTTTCCATGAAGGTCGTGAGGACAGCCTGATTGAAGTGGGTTTTCTTAATGGGCAGAGAGAAATTGAAGATAATAAATTTAGAAAATTCTTTTGAGGACTTTTTGCAATAAAACAAGGAAATGACTGATGAATCTCAGAGGGAAGGTGGGGATGGGTGAGGGGATGAGAGAGATTAACCAAAGAATTTATATGCACATATGCATAACCCATGGACACAGACATTAGTGTTGTGAAGGCCTGGGGCAGGGAGTGGGTGTGGGGTGGAAGGGGTCAATGGGGAAAAAAGGGGACATCTGTAATATTTTCAACAATAAAGATAAATTTAAAAACAAAACAAAACAAGGAAATGGAAAAGTAGATGGAAGAAACTGGAAGTCAGGGAAAGGTGTTTTTTGTTTGCTGTAACAGCTGAGAGGGGGGAATGAGAGAGGAACCAGCAGGAATGATGTCCTTGAATAAGTGAGAGGAGACAGAATCTAGTGCACAGAAGCAGGGCTGGCCGTGGATGGAGATGGGAGAATATCAATAGTGACTTAGTTCTCTAAGCACTGGGAAAGCATTAAAGTTCATGAGTGAGTGGTATAATTCTTATTATTCCTCATAATCTATTTATTTTTTCCCCTTTTACTATAAACAAATTCAAATGCTTAAAAGTATGTCCAAATAAACAGTTTTGCTCCAAATAAAGTGGATGATAATTTTATGTCCAGAATAGTTGAAACAAACCTTTGTGTTTATCTCAGCAACTTCTCCAGCCTTCACATCAAATCAAGATCTTTATGCCGTGGGTAAAAATTGCTGAAATGTTTTCCTCTGATAATAAACTTCTAAAGTCTGAAATAAATTTTCTACATACATTTAAACCCTTTGAAAATTCACAGTGTGGTTTATCTTTTTGTACTCCTCTTAAGTTTTGCTGAATGATAATTTTTTAAATTACCATTCTTTGACTATATCACGCTAAAAAGCTGTTGTACAGCAACAGAAACTGACAACGAACAGGCAGCCGACCAAATGGGAGATGATATTTGCAAACAATAGCTCTGACTAAGGTTTAATATCCAAAATTTATAAAGAACTCATAAAACTTAACACCAAACAAACAACCCATTGGGAAATGGGCAGAGGAACTGAACAGACACCTCTCCCAAGAAGACATACAAGCTGCCAACAGATATATGAAAAGATGTTCAGCCTCACTAGCAATTAGGGAAATGCAAGTCAATACTACAGTGAGATGCCACCTCACCTGTTAGAATGGCTATTATCAACAAGACAAGCAATAATAAGTGTTGGAGAGGTTGTAGAAAAATGGGAACCCTCATTCACTGCTGGTGGGAATGTAGACTGGTACAGCCACTATGGAAAACAGTCTGGCAGTTCCTCAAAAAGTTAAGAATAGAGCTACCATCCGACCCAGCAGTCCCTCTCCTGGGTATCTACTTGAAAACATGTTTTCGCAAAGATATATGCCCCCCTATGTTCATTGCAGCATTGTTCAGGGTGGCCAAGACATGGAGACAACCAAAGTGTCCTTCGATAGAGGACTGGATAAAGAAGATGTGGTACTTATACACAATGGAATACTACTCAGCCATGAGAAAGAATGAAATACTGCCATTTGCGACAACGTGGATGGACCTTGAGAATATTATGCTAAGTAAAATAAGTCAGAAAAGCTAAGAACTGTATGCTTTCATTCATACGTGGGATATAAAACTGAAACTTGTGGACACAAACAGCAGTGTGGTGGTTGCCAGAGGAAAGGGAGTTGGGGGGTGGGGGTGAAGGGAGCCTAATATATGGTAATATATGGTGATGGAAGATTATTTGACTTTGAATGGTGGGCACACAGTGCAATATACAGATCTTATATCATAGAAATGTACACTTGAAACCTATATGATCCTGTTAACCAATGTCACCCCAAAACATTTAATTAAATAAAATAAATAAAATTACCATTCCTTGACCACCTATGGCCTAATCCTACCTCATACAAAGCTGGAAATCTAATGAATTCAAGTCTCTCTGACTCACCACTTTGTAGCAGATTAAATCACACATAGGAATTTAGAGGAAACATTAAAGCAAATTGTATGTAGGCTAGCTCTTGATAGAAATAGTGAACTCTTGATCATCCATGAAGTAAGTTTGACATGTCACATTTTTCCAAAGGAGAAGAAAAACAAAAGATCAAATACATCGGGCTATTTTCTGGTAAACTGTTATCGTTGACTTTAGTAAATCATCTCAATTTAAAGCTTACTCCCACTATGATCAGTGATAAATTCTCAGATCAGAAAAGGTTTTTCTTTTTGTATTGCTCCACAGACACGAACGTATTCACACCAAGAAAAGTAACTTCAGCAGGCCTTTAATTTCAAGCCCGAAGGATGTCGATGATTTAGCAACCCTAGAAGTTTTGGATGAGGTAAGAACACAGTTTAATCTAACATAAACATTCTAGATTTTTTTAATTTATAGAATTGCTGTGAGCAGCAGGTTGTTTGAACAGAATCTGTTCGTCTCGTGCTTTCATTGTCTCTTAGCTTCTGGATTCTCTCTCCTATCTTCAGCTTTAATACATGTTACCCAAATTTCTAGATAGCTCCAGCCTGCTGTCATTTTTTTTGTTTTTGGTAACTCAAATTGCAAAGGTATGAGTTTCCACTAGTATGAGTTGCTCGTAGGATATGGACTCTTCTCCTGAATTCTTTCTGTAAGTTTCAAAGGGATGATTTACTGAGGTAAAAAAAATCGTCTCCTTACACTCTTGATGTGGCTTCCTTCCACTTACTCTTCTCCTGTTCCACTCTCAGTGGCAGTACCTAGAGGTCTCCAACATACCATCAGTGGTCCCCCTCATGGGATCACAGAGCCCCTGCTCTCATTGAGCTAACCTTTTAGGGCATTGAATTCTGCTTGAAACTCCTTACTTATCCCAGTGACCTCAGAAATAGATCAAACATCTCTGTGTAGGTACAAATCCAAGCCAGGAAATTAGTTTCAGCCTCCTTACCTTTCATCTCCCTTACTCCAGATAATCAGATCATTAGAGAAATGAATAGTTCGTTTTCAGTAAAAGGCTGGGATCTCCATCCTGCCTGATCAACAGATTTTTATTTTTTTAAGTACTTTTGATACATGCCTGATCATTTTGCTCAGAAATGCAACAAATCAGGAGACATTTTCTGAACAGAAGTAGTCATTTGGTAAATTTAGGGTTGTATAAACAACTCAAGTACTTCCTCAGGATAATCTATCTTGCGAACATCAAACATCTTGTAATCAGACAGTGTTTGCAAGTCAGAGATTGCCAAAACCTTTATGAATCCTTATGTATCACATTTTCCAAAGATGTGAATTCCTAAGCTTGTGAATTATAAAGAGGGCCTTGCTATCATATTGCTGACCTATATATATGTTAAACACTTGGTTGGTTGGTTTCTATTGTCTGTGCTTTCTTTTTGTCTTTTTTTTTCTTTAATCCTCAGTTGAGGATATTTTTTGCCATTGCTTTTCAGAGAGAGTGGAAGGGGGGGGAGAAAGAGAGAGAGAGAGAAAGAGGGAAACGTCGATGTGAGACTCCAGTGTGCCATTGGCCAAAATCGACCCTGAGACCCTTCAGTTCGAGAGCCGACCCTTTAACCACTGAGTCAAACTGGCTAAGGCTCTTTTTATCTTTTTTTTAACCTAAGAACTTTTGTTCCTCTCTTTTGTCATGTATTATTTTAATGATGCTATTAAAATTGATTCCATGTACTCATAACTTATCAACTATGAAAATTACTTTATTTTATTTTATTTCATTTTTTCATCACCATTTATCCCCTTTATGCCTTCTTTTACTTCCACCTTCGCCCCTCCCCTCCAGAATCACCACACTGTGTGTTTCATTCTGCCTCATAAAGCCAAATGTCTAGACAAAGGGCTAGAACATTCCACAGAGCCACTGGATAAGCTCACTTTGGAATAATATGTTCACTTAATCTTCCTCTTTTCTTTTCCAGTGTTCTTTCTCTTTACTTCATCACCTGCGTTTACCTCTTTCCTTGAAAGCATCATATATGTGTATAATATCTCTGCAATATTTAGATTGGTCCTTTGGAAAACACTGGTAACAATGACATCCCTCTACAGCTCTCAAAACCAAAGAAAATGCCTGTCGAGTGAAAGGGTAGTTGCTCACCAAGTTTACACGTCTTACTATCAATACGTCTATTTCTTTCTGGTCCTGATTCCAGATGTTTTATTTACTATTGTTTGCTTTTTACATTGTAGTTGACCATAAATGATTTTTAAGAAAAAGAAATTATTTTTATTTTATTATAGAATACAGTCTCTGAGCAACTTGAGAAGTGTTATTCCAGAGATCAGATTTATCTCTATGTGGGAGACATACTCATTGCTCTTAACCCTTTCCAGAGTCTGGGTCTTTATTCCACAGAGGTATGTGGTGTGCCTTCTATTCTTTTATTTTGTACTAATAATTGTACTATACAGATATTTAAATTATGCCAAAGAAAGTTTTATTCAGAACCTTGAATAAACAGTTAAATAATTATTGTTAAAACATAGAGAGAGGAAAAAATAGAAGATGAATTAACCTGGATGCTGTATATGGACTTCCTTTTCCCAAAAGCATGTGGCAGAATGTTACTTACTTATAGTTATTGATAACTAGTCTATACTGTGCATCATATCAATGCATAGGTGTCTAAAAAAGTGTCTGCTCAATATCTACCTCTCACCCAATTATTGGAGAATTAAAGATATAATTACATTGTTAATATAGGTAATATATGCTTAACAGCTATAAAACATGTCATTATGAATTTACAAATCCTTTTGACATATTGATTCATTTTTAACATTGGATAATGTGTGTTGTATTAATATAAATATATAATAATCCATTTTCAGCCCCTAAGGGTTTAAATATAGAATAGTATCCTGAAATTAAATAAGGCTATTCTTAATTGTACCCATTATCTTCTAGCTGTTTGTATACTCCAGAAAATTATTTAATACTGTGCCTAAGAGTTATTTTTTATATGTGAAAAATACATACTTCTCTCATCCTCTACCACCTTAAAATTTACAAGAATAATGGTAAATTTATGAACCTTGACCTGAGTTTCAGGTGATTTGGGCTTTCGTGCAAATTCCGCTATCAATTAAATATATGAGAGAATTATGTAAAATGATGTGAAAGGAAAAAAAGTGGTGGTCATATGTCAGATGTTATTATATCCAAGGAATAGTCAACAAAATGATACCTAATTTTCTTATTTATAAAGTGTCTTTTTACTTAAAGAAACACTAAGTTCTGCTTTGGAGTGGTATACACTTCCAAAAGGGCCTTCTTTTAAATATTGCTGCCATAGTGATGTCATATCATATTGTCATATTATATTTCTGGGCCGTTTTGTGTCAGGCTCTTATATTCTACATTATTTTGCATGAATTCTGCATATATCTAAGTGTGTATGCTGTATGTGTAACATGTATGTAATGTATTGGTGGTATGAAACTTTCTTTTTATTTATGTTATGCTTTAAAAATTGCAGCTCTACCTGTAAATAATCTAGGGAGGAAACAAAAACAAAAGCCCTACAAAATGTGATTTTTTAAATCCTTAGCATTCCAAACTATATATTGGAGCAAAAAGAACTGCCAATCCTCCTCACATTTTTGCAGTGGCTGACTTAGGCTACCAGTCTATGGTAACATATAATTCAGACCAGGTAAGGAGTCTCACATTCTTAGAAACTTCCCTCTTAGTTTTTCTTGTGTCAGCTGAATTTCATGAAGATAAAGTCTTCTTACAGTTTCCTTTTCTCACTGTGCAGTGCATTGTTATTTCTGGAGAAAGTGGTGCTGGAAAGACTGAAAGTGCTCACCTTTTAGTTCAGCAGCTGACAGTACTTGGAAAGGTACAGTTTATTTTTTATCTGTCCCAATAGAGATAGTTGTTACATACCAGAGCCTAATGTAACAGATTAGATTAATATTCAGTAATTATCAGATTTAATAATGCACAGAAGTTATAAAGCACAATTGTTATCCTTTATGAGTTTAAAATGTAACAAACAACATGAAAAGCATATGCTCTGTTTTGAGGATATTCTAACTTATCTTACTTAGTTGCCAAAGCTTTATAAATGTGATTTTCTCTCTTTTTAGCACCAACACGTTCACTGAATGCTTACTTTCTCTCCTTTTCTTACTAGCAGTTTAAAGAGAAGTTACTATTACAAAAATCAATTGTATTTCATATATCATATACATATACCAGCAATGATCAATTGGAAATTGAAATTTAAAAGTATAATTTACAGTAACACCAAAGAATATGAACTATTTAAATCTAACCCTTATAAAACATGTAAAAGATTTGTATGATGAAAAGTAGAGAAAGCTGATAAAGGAAATCAGAAAGACCTAAATAAATGGAGAGATGTGCCATGTTCATGGATTAAAAGTCTCAATATTATTAACATGTCAGTTCTCCACGAGTTGATCCATGTATTCAAATTAATTTCAATAAAAATCCCAGCAGGATTTTTTGGTAGAATTTGACAAGCTGAATCAAAATTTTAAAAGAGCCAAGTTTGTTTCAGTTCTTGTTACTCTCTTCTTTCAATCCTTATTGCCTCTTTTAGAAAATACCCAAAGTCCTAATATGCCCTTAAAACTTTCTTGTGAATACCCCTCCAGGCCACCTGCATTCTACTGTAGCCTGTGTTCCAGAAATACCTACTGCTCCTCTCCCTGACATATAAAATTTCCATACCTTTAACACAGCTGAGCCCAGCAAGGTGTTACACCTTCATCTGCTTGATCCACGCTTCTGCCGAGATATGAATGACTGGTACCTCCTTCAGCTTCTCATAGTAGAGAATGCTTTTCTAAAAGAAATTGGCTTTTAAACCCAAATAAATTTCCCCTTGGTGGCAAAGACAAAAAAAGTTACACTTGTTTGAGGGGAGGAGAATGGGAGATGGGGTGGGAAAAAATCCAGGGACAGGCAAGTAGGCCTTGACTAGGCTTCCACTCCCCCCATCTACACTTCTAAGGTGTTCTCCATTTTCACAATTCCTCCCTTTCCTCTGCTTTTGAATTTACAAATTATCTTAATTCCTTTCGTTTCGGATTTAACGGCTTCCATGGAAGCAAGGGAGATGTTTCAGGCTTTAGGGGACATTTGGATGGGGGCCCAAGCAGGTAGCGGAGGAATAGGAAAATAAGAAGTGTACCTCAGAATACATAAATTGTGTTGGTAAATTAGGCACTGAGTGGAACTGTATTTGAATAGAAAAAGCACAGAACATCTCTTAGCCCCTCTAAGGAAGCAGGTGGGTAAACACACATGTGGGAAAGGAGAGATAGGCCAGGTCGGAATGCCTGGCAGTATACCAGGAATATCCTCATACACATTTCTATCTGCATAACATGCTTATCAAGACAGAAACATTACACACACTTTTTTTTACATTTTTAAATATATCTTGACATTTTCTCTAGGCTAATAACATAACCCTTCAAGAGAAGATTTTACAAGTGAACAATTTGGTGGAAGCCTTTGGCAATGCCTGCACTATTATAAATGACAATTCCAGCCGATTTGGAAAATATTTAGAAATGAAATTCACCTCTTCTGGAGCTGTAGTGGGAGCACAGATCTATGAATACCTTCTGGAGAAATCCCGAGTTATCCACCAAGCTCTGTAAGTTCACATCAAATATCTCCTATTTTCTGGGAAACAAGCAAAGATACGTGTCATAAGATACATATGTCACAAGTGACGTGTGCCCTAAGCAACACACATGTTATAGGTGGCACACATGTTATAAGCAGCATGCGTTTCATTGGTGACATGCAAGTCATTGGTGACCTACATGTCCTAAAACTGTGCCCTAAACGGCATGCACATCATAAGCAGCATGTGTGCTCCTTTTGGTAGTTTATAACTGAATGACAAAATTTCTTTTCTGCCCTAATGATTCCAAAACATCTGTTTGTTATTTTTAAGAGTAAACTATAGTCACAACACCATATTTCCACCCTTTTTTTTTTTTAAAGTGTGGCAAGTTAGAGTCTTCCATTTTTTTTTATGTTGGTTTTATGCTAAACATACCCAGATTGTAGTAAAATGTCATATGTTAAATTCATGGGAACACAAGCTCTTGTTATGTATTAGCACGTTATTATTTAATAAAAGTGCCTTCAAATTCGCTATCATTCAACTATGAGTAAATTGTGACTGTAAGTTGCCTGGAGTCCAGCTCCTGAGCTCAGTCCTCAGTGTGGAAAATTGTCCTTTGGTCCTCAATTCAAAATATGTAAGGAAAGAATATTAGATAAATATAGTTATTAATTGTGGCTCTATGACATGTAGGTCCACTTTGGGTAAGATATTTAAATTTTAAAGACCCTTCTAGGATCTTGGTTCTGGAACTCACTGTGTGTGTGATTTGAAATATTTAACCTCTCTGCACTTCAGTTTTTCATCTTTAAAATGGAAATAGCAAGGGCCCTACCTGTAAATTAAGATAATGTCTATGAGACATTTGCACAATGAACCCATCAGTTTAAGCCATTTTTAGCAGTAGTGGTGTTGATGGTTGTGTGAAGGTTAGAATAACATCTCTCACAGATATAAACATTGAAGATGTTCAGTAAACAGCAGCTCCTATTACCAATGTCTGTCCTGTGCCCAGAACTTAGTGGACAGACATGAGTGGCCTTTGCTACCCAACCCTAGAGGGACCTCAGGGTCTTATGCAGATGTGGAGACTTAACTGGTTCTCAGAACAATTTGTGCTGCTTCCTGATAGCGTAAGACTCTCCTTCAGGTATATGGGGATGGTCTACTTAAGAGGCTAACTTAATGAGATTTAGATGGTGCCACAATGTTGCACAATGTGAGAGGGCACCATTCACAGTGGGTTCTGTGGAGCATCATTCACATAGAATAAACTGTGAACAGTAAACTCTGGAGCTACGCAATGATGCCCTGGGTTTGTAACCATAGAATTAGTGTTGTGAATGCTTATTGAAATATCGTGGGATATATTCTAAGAACTCACACAATTAGGATTCTATATTAAGCATGCTATGAATTAAGTAAGTTTTTTCCAGCTGTCCTAAGGAACTGTTCTAGTTTTACAACATAGTTTATTGAGAAAAAGCACTCCAAGTTCCAAATTTACATTCAGGTTGAAATGTAACTCAGTTGTAATTTGAGCACAGCCTATTCATTTTTCCTTTTTTCACTTAATTTCAATTGTATTCTTAAATTTTAGAGAAGCTCTCTGTGATCTTTGAAAATGAAATATCTTAGTAGGTCCATTTTTTATTATAAGTGTAAGTGTACTCTATCAGTCAAGGCACTCAAAGGAAAAAACTAGTTCAAAGAATTTAACTGAAAGCACTATCAACAGAGGTAGAGAGGACACTGGAGAACCAAGAATAAATGATGAGTTGCCCACAGAGAAACAGCAGTGAGAAACCATCGCTACCCCAGGGCCTGACAGGCCGGAGGAGGAAACCAGTGCTTGCAGAGCCTGGTGGAAGTGAGGGCTCGAGGGACTGACTGTGAGGAGCTGTTAACTTTGGGGCGACAGCCACCGTGAGGGAGAGAGTAAGGGGATGAATACCTGAACACCCCGACCCGTCTCTTCTTCCTCCCTGCCATCTCCTGCCTGTGCTTCCTATTGTTCAAGCATGTCTTCAAGGAGGGACTCTTAGTGGAGGGAGCTGTAATTAAAAATGAAAAATTAAAAGCACTGTTTCATGGATATCCTATGGGGCTAGGAATGCAAAGCTGTATTGTTGGCTTTAAGCCTTATTGGCCACTTGGTCAGAGATTCAGCCATTTCATGGTGGGGTAAGCCACACCCTTGTGAGGAGTTTGCCACAGTTTGAGGGTGTTTGAGGCCTCAAACATGGTTCCATAGGTGATCCCCAGGATCTAGGGCAGATTAACACACATAAGAGAGCCCTGAGGACCTTCCTGCAAATCACTGAGTGGGACTCTGAAGAAGTATTACAAGATACACAATTAAGATTGTGGCCAAAGACAGAGAAATACTATTTGGTAACTTGCTGAGACCCTCTTTGTCCCCAGGGCATTCTGACTTGGAAGCACTGGTCATATGAGCATGTATGGGATGCTATGGTCCTCTGTCTACACACTTTGATGTAGTTAGGACAAGACATGAAATGGGTAATTTTTGGCAGTATCTTTTTTTCCTGTTTCTTTAACTCTGAATGTTTATCCACTAAAGTTCAGTATATTTCCTATAGCATCTTCAGGTCCTGTCAAATTACAGTTCTCTATAAACATAAACTAATAATTAAAGAGAAAACATATGCTCTGGCTGGTTTGGCTCAGTGGTTAAAGAGCATTGGCCCATGAACCGCAGTGTCATTGGTTCGATTCCCGGTCCAGGGCACGTACCTGGGTTTCAGGTTTGATCCGTGCAGGAGAGGCAACCAACCAATCGATGTGTCTCTCTCACATCGATGTTTCTCCCCCCACCCCTTCTACTCTCTCTAAAAAAACAATGGAAAAATATACTCGGGTAAGGATTAACAACAAAAAAGAGAGAAAACCTCCAATTTTGTATGTCTACATTTATGAGTCACTTCTCTAATTGTACACTGGGTCGTTTAAGTGTTAAAGGTGTGACACACAGAATAATCATGGTTTCATTAGAACAAAGCACACTTAATTATATGCTGCACCAGTGTTGGAGAAGTTTTGTTATTTTGTGGTGAGAAAAGACAAGATCTAAAATTTTGATTTTGTTTTAACCATGCTTGTTTTCTTCTCTGACTTTAGATTCTTCCATCCATTTCCAAACTCTGTATCCTTGGGGTATTTCTTTTTTCTCTCCTTGATCTCTCTCACTCTCTCTCTTTACACACACACACACACACACACACCCTGTTGGTTCTGTTTCTCTGGAGCACCCTGATTAATACAGTGGCAGAGAAAAGTGCAGGGTTATAATGAATTTAGCCCCTGAAGGAGGAACTGCCCTAACCTCAGTCTCAGGGCCTGGTGACAATGGAGTGTGGATAGTGGGGTGAAGATTTAAGACCACCCCAAACAAAAGGAAGGTGCGGTGGGAAGACGAGAGGGGCAATGCCACAGGACAGATGCAAACCCCAGAGTCTCCAAATGACCACCGTGGTCTTCAGAATAGAAGCACAGCAGGGCCAAAGAGGAACCATGGAGACTGAACCTGTAAAACAGGAAGACCATCCTTCTCTGTTTCTGAAGAGAACTTGCCTGACCTTGGAGATGGAGAGAACGTGTGACCCATTCCAGGGACTTTCCAGAGCCAAAGGAAGATGAGGAAAGAAGGGGGAAACTGAGTCCTCAGCAGCTATGTGTGGACCATCCTGAGCCAGAGGCTCACCATGCTGGGACCTTCATTTTCGTAGTGGTATTATTCTAGAATCTGGGAAATGCTGTTTATACACAGAAGCACAGAGCTCTGGAACTTGATTTGTAGAAACAGATTTCTTCTACAGTGAGAAAACTGTGCCCCACAAAGCCAGTGTAACAACGTGGTGAAAGACATGGGCTTTGGAGTCCAACAGTTCAAAGTCAGACTGCTTTGGGTCTAGTTTAGCCATCAACTCTGACCTGAGAGGAGATTAGTAGCCGCTCTGAGCCTCAGTTTCCTTAGGCTTAGAGGGAAGTGCTTGAGTACTAACCAGGGGGTTATGGCAGGTAAATAAGACAATGTAGTATTTTTGATCATCTGGCATGCTTCCTATATATTATTAATTTGTGTGGGTTTTTGTGTCTGGTCCACTGGCATGTAAACTCCAAAAAGTCAGGGGTTTTTCACTTTGCTCCTTTTGCATCCCAGTGCATACAACAGTGCCTGGTAGTCACTTGCAAATAGGTGTTGAGTGGTTCATAGAAAATGCTTAGTAGTGTCCAGAATTCAATGACAGTGATAGTTGAAAATAATAACAGTAACAATCACAGAAAGCCAAAATCCGGTATCCTGGGAAGCCCAAGTTGGCACTCACAATTGCTGTCGTTCTGATAATTACATTGCCAAGTCATTTTAACGATTAATAAGTATTCTTACTAACCATCTTACTGAAAATGTCTTATTTTTTCAGTGGAGAAAAAAACTTTCATGTTTTTTACTACATCTATGCTGGTTTAGCTGAAAAGAAGAAACTAGCCCATTACAAACTGCCTGAAAATAAGCCTCCCAGGTAATCCAAGAGGTTGTACTTTTCATAAAAAGTACTTTCACTTTCCACTGAATTTTAGATTTTTACCCGTCCTTTCCTATATTTTCAGATACCTACAAAATGACTACCTCAGAACAGTACAGGACATGACGAATAATAGTTTCTATAAATCTCAATATGAATTAATTGAGCAATGTTTCAAAGTCATAGGTTTTACAATGGAGGTGAGTATGAATGACATTTAAACCCCTTTAGGAAGTAGCTTTTTATCATCACTAATTGCAAGAGTTAGCATTTATCGAGTGATTACCATATGCCATGCGTTTTGCTAAGTGCTTTACATGCGTCATCCTTTTCATTACTCAAATAACCTTATGAAACGACTAGAATTATAATATTTACATTAAGGATAAGAAAACAATGGCCTTGAGATATAATTGAACTTGGTTTTGCTTTTAATCTTTTATTTTACTTATATTTTCTATCTATATTAAATTTTACATAAATGCATAAATGTGATCATATTACCTGTTCTTTTCTAGTACAGTCTTTTTTATAACAACTTTATTAACATAATTCATATGCCATACAAGTCAGCCATTTAAAAGTACACTTGAATGGCTTTTAGTATATTCACAGATGCCTGCATCCATCACCATCATCATTTTTAGAATATTTTTGTGTTCTAAATTTTTCACCCTGAAAAGAAACATGTTAGAAGCAGTTCCTTCTCATTCTTGTCCCACCTCTGCTTTCTATCACTCTCAATCTCTTTAATTCTGGACATTTCACATAAATAGTGTGATGCCATATGTCATCCTTTGTGGTGGGCTTCTCTAATTTATCATCATGTTTTCAAGCTTCATCCATGTTGTAACAGGTATCATTACTTTATTTCTATTTCTTGTTGAACAGTATTCCATTTTATAGCTATACCTCCTGTTATTCATCCATCCATTCAGCAGTTCATGAATATGTAGGTTGCTTCCCTTTTTTGCTATTATGAATTATACTACTATGAACATTCATGTACACTTTTTGTACGGGCACAAGTTTTTATTTCTCTTTGGTATATAACCAGGTGTGGAATTACTGGGCCATAGAGTAACACTATGTTTAACCTTTGGAGGAACTGCCAGACTTTTCCAAAGCAGCTACACAATCTTACATTTCAACCAGCAGTGTATGAAGGTTGCAATTTCTCCATCTCCTCCTTAACACTTATTATTATGTCTTTTGATCGTAGCTATCCTGGTAGGTGTGAAGTGTATATCATTGTGGTTTTGAGTTGCATTTCCCTAATGGCTTACAGTGCTGAACTTCTTTTCATGTACTTACTGGTCATTTATATATCTTCTTTAAGGGAACGTCTATTCAGATCTTTCGCCTAGTTTTTAATTGGGCTTTTTATTATTGAGTTATAAGTATTCTTTATATTATCAATACAAATTTCTTAAAAAATATATAATTTGCAAATTTTTCTCCCATTTGTTGTCTTTTTCTTTCTAGATGGTATCCTTTGAAACACACAAGTTTAAAATTTTTGTGATATTCAGTTTATTTTTTCTTTTGTTGTTTGTGATTTCGGTGTCATACATAAGAAGCCACTGCTAATCCAAAGTCATGAAGATTTATGTCTAAGTTTTCTTCTAAGAGTTGTGTAGTTTTAGCTCTTACATTCAGGTCTTTGTTTCACTTTGAGTTAATTTTTGTGTCTGGTGTGAGGTAGGGGTCCAGCTTCTTTTGCATGTGTGTACTCAATTGTGTCACAACCATTTGTTGAAAAGACTGTTCTTCCACATTGATTGGTCTTGGCATCCTTGTCAAAAATCAGTTGAACACAAATGAATAGATTTATTCCTGAACTTTCAATTCTCTTATTTTTATCTATATGTCTGTCTTTATGCCAGTACCACATAGTCTTGATTACTGTAACTTTATAATAAGTTTTGAAATTGGGAATTGTGAGTCTTCCAACTTTGTTCTTTCTCAAGATTGTTTTTGGTTTCTTGAATTTCTTTATGAATTTGAAGGTCAGCTTATCAATTTCTAGTGCAGTCTTCTTTGAAACGTCTTTTTTTATCATTTCTCTCTTCCCCACCCCACCCCCTTCCATCCATATCTGCTCTCTTTCCCTTCCCCCAGTTAATGGATGTTGACAATCCAGTATACATAATCCAATATTCCATATTTATCTCCTTGCTCATAAAATCCTGCCTGCAGACACCACACACACACACACACACACACACACACACACCCTTAACACCACACACACAAACACAAATATGTACGTATACCTATATCTAGAGGGGTGGCCATTGTTTTATTAATTTGTGATTATATTACACACACTCTTCTATATCTGGTTTTTCTTACTCAGCAATACCTTGTGGAAATCCCTTCAAATCACCTGGTAGAGCACTAAATCAGTTCTCTTAAAGGCAACATAGTGTCCCACGATATATACTACCACAATTTATTCAACCATTCAGTTATGACTGGGCATACAACTATGAATGTTTCCAGATCTTTATAACCATGAGCAAAGCCAAAATATGTCTTTATTTATGTCTAGTGCTTTTATTTCTATGGGATAAGTCTCTAGTAGGTCTCTAGTAGTGGGATTGTTGGGTCAAAGGGTACATGTATTTTAAATTTGAATATGAATTGCAAGATTGCTTTCCAACAATTCTGAAACACTTCACATTTCCACCAGCAATGTGTAAGAGTAGCTTTTTAAATAGTTATTTGTCTGATATATGAAAGTAACATCACATTTCAAGTTTGCATATCTTTGACTAATAATTAATTTGAACATCTTTGCTTCAGTTTGTTTTTATGAATTGTATATTTATGTATGTTGCCCTTTTTTACTGAGTTATTTCTATGCTTTATGTCAGTTTCTAAGTTCTCATTGACTACTGTAGACATTATATTTTTCTATCATTTGTATTAGGAATACGTTTCCAGTTGTATGGCTTGTCTGTGACTACTTTTATCATATCTTTTATCATACAGAAATATGTTGTTAATTTTTGTATCTTCAAACAAATTTATCTTTCTGGGTTTTTTGTTTGTTTATTTGTTTTTATATATTTTTATGGATTTCAGAGAGAGGAAGGGAGAGGGAGAGAGATATAGAAACATCAGTGATGAGAGAGTCATCATTGATCCACTGCCTCCTGCACAGCTCCAACTGGGGATCTAGCCAGCAACCCCGGCATGTGCCCTGACTGGGAATCGAACTGTGATCTCCTGGATCTTAGGTGGATGATCAGTCACTGAGCCATGACCGACTGGGCTGTCTCTTTGTTTTTAACATCTGGGCTTCTAGTCTTGGTTTAAAAGTTTTCTCTATCTTTAGAGAAACGTGTAGTTTCCCAGATTTTCTTGTAAGCTTTTAAAAATTATTTGTCTTAATCCATTTGAAATGTATTTTTATATAGTACCACATAGAGCACTACTTCTATTTTCTTCTACATGGACAGCCACTTGTGCCTCACTGACATTAAAATACTGTACCCTTTCCTACTTCATTGACTGGTCATATATTAATGCCTTATATAACATGAAATCCATTTCTGATATCTCTATTTTATCCACCAATTTATGATTTTATTTCTACCAATATTCTGTTGACTTAATTAGAGTGGCTTGATACTGTGTTTTTCTAATAAGGCATCCTACCTAGTAAGGTAAGTCCTGGTCTCACTTTCCATGCTTTTATTACCTATTGTCTGGCATTTGTTTGTCCAAATAAATTTTAAGATCAACTTACTCAATCTCAGAACCCCAGTTTGAAGTTAATTAGAATTATATTACATTTATATATTAATTTGGGGGCATTTCCATTTTTAGGATATGTCTTCTCATCCCAAATCATGATATGCCTTTCCATTTGCTTACATGTTCTTTTTAAATAAGTTATAGTTTATTCACCTGGAATTTGTTTTATTTTTACATTTCTTTCTAACTATGTTATGATTTTTTGTGTTATTCTAAATGAAGTGTGTTTTTTTCCATTGGTATTCTTTTCTAAGTATATAATCATGTCATCACAAAAATAATAGTTTTTTTCCCCTTTTTTTATGTCTGTCATTTCGTTTTCTTTTTTGCACTTAGTACATCTAAGACTTAGAGACTAAGACAATATTAAGCAATAATGATTACAGCTTGACTCCTTGCCTAGTTTCTGATTTTAAGTGAAATGATTTTAGTGTTTTCCACTAGTTTCTGATAAAGAGCATTTATCACAAGTAATTTCCTTTTATTGTTTGCTTTTATTGTTTGCTTTTATTGTTTTATTATAAATCCTGCTGAATTTTATCAAATATGTTTTCATTATCTAATGATATAATCATATTTTTCTGACTCCATTTGTCGATATCTCTTATTATATTGATAGATTTCTAAATATATAAGTATCCTTTCATTTCTGGAATAAACCCAATGTAGTCAAATTGTCTTTCTCTTTTGACAAATCTCTGGATTCTATGTCCTAGTGTTTTGTAGAGAATATTTGCATCTATATTCATCAACGAGATTTATCCATTTTCTTTTCTTTTATATCCATGTCAGATTTGAGTATTAAAGTTATGACAGTGAGCTTTTTAATCTTTTCTCTTTGGCCTGTAAGAGTTTAAATCAGAGTTAAAATCAGTTCCCAACATCTCTGAAGATATAAATCACCTAGACACAGATAGTAGGCCCTAACCAGACTGTATAAGAATTTCCTTGGAAGAGACCTAGTCATCTGTACCTTTTACAAGCACCCCAGGTGATTCTTATAGTAAGAGAAGATGGAGATGGTTTTTAAAACTGTGAACTAAGATGATATAAAACTTAGCTGTGTGTACCTCTGGTCCTGGACCTTTTTGATACTGAGTCTTTAATCACCTTTCTGATTCTTCTATGATAATTACCTATTCAAATTTTTCTTTTCTTTTTAGGTTATCTCTATTTTGTTAAGAAACTATCATCAACTCTGATGCCATAGATTTGACTGATATTTTCTCATAATGCTATTAATTTATACTGTATTTCTGGCTGTGTTTCCTTTCACATTCTAATCTTATATGTTTTTTGGTTTTGTTCTCTTTTTATCTCTAATTGAGCTTACAAGAAGTTTTCAATCTTAAGAAGAAAAATGAAAACAACAGCTGTTGTATATATTTACCCGTCCTATAACTTTTTTTCATTAGCTGTATTATTAATTTCAATGTATTTTTATATTTCTATTAATTTAGTCATTTGGGTTTTTTTATTGTTCTTTTTCTTAAAGAGAATACTTGGTTCCTCTTTTCTTAATTTTTCTTATTTAATAATGAAAGCATTTAAGGCTATAAATATTTATTTCTTTGCCATTGATTGTATTTTAAAATTTTTATAACAAAATACCTTGTTTAATAGGGACTCCTGAAGGCTTCTTTAAAAATCCTTACCCAGGGACATTTTTGGGGGTTTAATTTATTTTTTAGAGAGAGAGGGAGGGGGAGAGACAGAGAAACATCAATGTGAGAGAGAAACATTGCCCTGTTGCCTCCCATACATACCCCAAGTGGGGAATGAACACACAACCTAGGTATGTGCCCTAACTGGGAATTGAACCTACAACCTTTTGGTATATAGGATGACACTTCAACTAACGACTGAGCCACACAACCAGGGCAAGACATTTATTTTTTTAAAACTGAGTTTTATTCACTGAGGTTAAGTATTATTCATTTTAAACTCACATCAAGTGCATCATAATTAAAATGCCAAAGGTTAAAGACAAAAAGAATCTTAAAAGCAGTTATTTACCTATGAGGAAGCTCCCATAAGACTATCAGATGATAACTCAACAGAAACATTTCAGGTCAGAAGGGATTGGCATGAAATATTCAAAGTGATGAAAAGCAAGGACCTACAACCAAAATTACTCTCCCCAGCAAAACTATCATTCAGCATTGAAATACATGTAAAGAGCTTCCCAGACAAGAAAAAACTAAAGGAGTTCATTACTGCCAAACCAGTATTACATAAAATGTTAAAAGGTTTTCTTTAAGGAGAAGAAGGAACCAAAAAAAAAGAACCTAAATATGAACAATAAAATGGTAATAAATACATATCAACAACTGAATCTAAAAAACAAAATAATTGAACATGCATAACAGAAGCAGACTCAGACACAGAGAACATTTTTATGGTTGCCAGATGGGAGGGGTTGGGGATATTGGTGAAAAAGGTGAATGTAATTGAAAAATTAAAAAATTATTAAACAAAACAGAATACTTCACTCTGAATGTGAATCAGGCTTTTAGATGAACTTTCAGGAAAGTAATAGGCAATTTGCTGAATTTTATTTTTATAAGTGGCACTCCTGCAGCTTTAAACAGTTTGTTAATGTGTCTGTTTTAGGAGTTTACTGAGATTCTTTGAGTTACCAGATCTAAGAACTTGAGCTAAAATAATACCTAAGTATTCTCTAAAAATTTGGATACTTTTAACAACAGGATATAAAATAAAGAGATGCTGATATAAGTGAAATTTTACAAAACCCTTTTAAATTATATGCAGTGAAGTTAGTGAATCTAATCATTTTATAGCATGTTTTTAAAGCAAAGTTGACTCTCTTCCTAAATGGAAGGCTGTCAATAATAATCGTTAGCCCATTCATTGACCCATGAAAGAAAGTAGTATTTCTAAAGATGCATGTATTCTTGACATAGAGAAAATTTTGCAGCTAAGTGCATTTTCTCCAAATATGGAACTATAAGATTTTACTACTAAATTCTACAGTCCTGCATTCTCTTTGAAAGCTTTTGGTTCCACCATGGATACTCTTGCTGCAGGTTTGTGGGGAGGGTATTCTCAAGACCTTGACTTTAGGGAATGAGGTGTGATTTTTGCCAACTTGGTGAAGTTGGAGAAGGACAGATAAATGGCTTTTCTCGTGACGTGAAATTAAGGCCCGACCTGCATTGGGATTTTTAGGTAAGTCAGGGTATTCTTTGTCCATCAGGAAACATTTCACCTATTATAGTTAATTTTTCTATTGTGGCCTTCCTCCATTGCCAAGAGGAATTCAGATTTGATGCTTTACAACCCCACAATTTAGAGTCCCTCCTTGAGTTATAAATAAACATTGCTATTGTTTCTAGATGAATTAATTGGTTGTATAGAGAGGGGAGTGAGAGGTTGAGGGGACCTAGCAAACTGTTTCCAGGACCAACCAAGGGGAAATAACTCCTCTTGGGACCAGAGAGGAATTATTTCCATGACTTCCCCCAAAGAGTTCTCAGTTTGCCAGCACACTGTGAATGATACTGTCAAGAGGAAAGCAATATTGTAGACTCAATGGCAAGCCAAGATTGAATGCATCCTTAGTCAAACACTCACAGGAAGCCTTGAGCTGAAAAGTTGAGTAACTTTTTTTTGGTTTAGAAGTAGAGGCTTCAACTTGACCATCCTAATTTTTGAATGATGCATTCTCTGCGTAGATTCAGGGACCCTACCTTGAATTTTGGGCTTACAACTCAGTCTGTCACTCTACAACTAGTTTAACTGCAGCTCAAATGAGGAAATGCATTGGTTGTGTGGTCTCTAGGCAGAAAAGAGATGATTGGCCATTCTCTCAGTTAATGAATTAAATAGCTTTTAGGCATCAAGTGGAACAAAGAATGCGTTGTTTCATAAAATTTCCGAAGGTTTTGGGGGGAGCTTGCAGACTCTGCTCTTTGTTGTAATGTGTTATTGTGGAGAAATTTTTCCTGGCAAAAGAGATGCCTGGTTCTTCAAAGTAGCCAGTATCTGAAAGATCCCCAGCAGGGGATCTTATTCCCGTGCTCCATCTTTACAACAAAAACAAAATGCAGCAGCAGCAAAGGTTGGCAGGGTGACTGGATTGATGTATGAGGACAGGAGAATTTGCTCGACTAGTAAGTAGCAGCCTTTGCTGGCAAGTTGGGAGGAAAATGATGGGAACTGAATAGGAGTTGGTCAACTGAAAGATTACTAAGCTTGTAGAACTCATTATGGATAGCTCATGTGAAGAGTAGAGTGGTGTACATATGCCATGAGGTACTGGACATCATATCATGATGAAAACTGTGCTGTTAACCTTATCTACCTACCTTTTGGGAAGGAGGTCTGAACTGTAACATCTGGAATCAGAGATAACCCTAATACATTTCCTAGTAAAATACTTTTATTACTAGTGAAATAATTGTGTTTGTAGTTGGTTTAATTCTGGGAGAGGAAGTCATTGGCTCAAAAGGCATGAGTTTCAGCCATATTCCAGGTGACATGTGATCACTGCCCAGAGACTGCCAACAAGCTATGGGAGACACTCTAGCAGATTGCACACACCACCCTCTTCCAGACCTAGTCTCATTCTTACGTTCTATTCTGATGTCCCGAGCATCATCAGTGACTGCTTGGGTCTTTTGCTCTCATTCGGGTTCAAAGAACCAAGACCATGTCCTCCCCTGAGTGTTTCAGCATGACATTAATCCTGGGTTAGCTGTATCTGAAGTAAAAATAGGATATTTGCTCCTCGGGCTGTCTGGCATGATACACTAATTAGTTTAATCTTCACTCTGCTCAGACACCAATCCTTTCCTGGGTGTGACCACTCCCAGGTGCATCTTCCTCACTTCTCCCTGACAAAATTCAAATTCAGATCTGGCTCCTCCCTTTCTGCTGCACCCTTTTCCTTCCCGAGGCTCTACTTAGCCCGGTCCTTACCAACACCTTACTCCTGTGGAAGCAGTTGATATAAGCACCAGGGGGTATCCAGTTTATTTTGGGGTAAAGTGAATAAAGAAAAAAGCAACATTCACCTTTTCTCCAGTCCTTGGTCTTAAGATGAATGTTGCTAGTGCTAGATGGTCCTTTAGACTATGGTCTGACTCTTGTTTGCCTGGTGAGGAGAGAACAGGAGAGGGTATTTGGAACTCAGCCCATCCTCCAAACTGAAGCATCTTGTAGACCAAGCAAGCAGCTCCTGCTCTGACCAGGGTTTGGGCTTCTCTATATTTTCCCTGCTTTTTTTCATCAGGAGAGCTGATCATCTTACCAATTCCCTCCACCAAAGGTTGCTATCTTAGAAGGAGAGACTCAGTTTTAATTGGTTTGTTTACTTCTAAGCCCCACTCAGAGACAATGTTTCCCTTATATTTGGCTCAACTCCTTTCTCTTGCTTGGTAGAGCAATGTTGAGTGGTGTTCAATGAAACCAGTCTTGCAGTTAGCATCCACTGACAAGTAGATTTCATTTACTTAAAACTGTCTATTGCAAACGAAACTACTCTGTTTATTGAACATCTGAGCATACAGTTTACCATAAGGTAAAATGTAACAGCTGTTTCTGAAGCTGAAGCACAATCACTGCTAATATTTTGTGCAGATTTAGTCTGGTTCAGGATGACTGTCCTGCGAGGTGGTGGTCTCCAACCTAAAAGCAGGGGTTCGGATTTCACAGGGCAGACTGACCCAGTTTGGAAGCAGTAGAATGAAGCCAAGTGAGTGTTTACTTACTTTTTATCCCACTCCTGGTTTTTGTTTGTTTGTTTGTTTGTTTGTTCTGCTTTCCCACTGGCTTACTTGGATGTGTCCTTTGTCTGTAGCTGCTTCAGTTCCAGTTTGGAAAGGGGCAGCTTTCAATATCAAGTGAAGTGGCCTGATTCTCACATCCTCCGAGCACAGCTTGCTGCCTTCACAGTTTACTGTGGCGCAGTTTAATGTAAAGTCTCTCCAGTATAAAGCCTCTTTCTCTTTTTATGCCCTGATGTTTTTCTGACCGGTGTTGATGGCACCCACAGTTTATGTCCCTTGTACGTTTCTTATTCAGCACAATTGGGGAAAATCAAAATAGGATATTCTCAAGAACTAAATGTAAAACTAAAACTTTTCAAACCGTTTGTTTTGCTATGCCATTTTCCTACCATAGTTTCAAAATAAATGATTAGTAGTTTTATGAATCAATGCATTTTGAGGCAGTTTTTGTCATGTCATGAAAGGAATTTTTGTTTCTTTGCACAAAATCATATATCTTACGTCTAAGATGAGAATGGGTTTTTTTTCCTACTTTAATTTTTCTTATCTTTTTTATGGTAATCTAAAATCATAGGCTGGTACATTTTCTTTGGATAATAAGTTGTGACTTTAGTTATAATCAAATATTTTTTTTTATAATATTTTTTAAATAAATTTTTAAGCATTTTAAAGCATCACACAAAGTGTTGAATTTTTGTGAAATACTTCATTTGTAAAAGTTGTTTTGGTCAGGGTGGGAGGTGCATGTAAATCTTTTAGGTCATTTGCTAATTTAAAAATAATAATTTGATACCTAGTTGTCATTATTCAAACACATAAATAAGTTATAATTCTACAATTTTAAAATTCAGCCAACACTGATAAATGGAATGACTTTAAAATAAAAGTAATTCTATACTAATGAGTCAGATCTGTGAGTTAAAGTCCTTGGCACTGCTCGTCTCTGGCTGTGTATCTTTAGACCAATAACTAAACCTCTCTGCTCTAACTTTCATTATTAGCAAAAGGAGAGCAGTAGAACTGGTAACTTCCTCCTCTCACTATCTATGACTGAAGTTGAAGGCTATTTAATTTCATTCTAATCTTTACAGACTAGACTGTTCATGTCATTTTATTGCTTTAGGTATCTGCAAAAATCAGCCTAAGCATAGAGAAGTATTAATATCCCTTATATACAAACAGCTGCAATGCTGATTACAGAGCTCCTCCTTTCACTCTTCCACTCTTATTTGCCTGGTACATGGATAGCATCTGGTCCCATGCTACTGACCCCAGCCTTCTCTGTCCTTTATCAATGGCAGCGTCAGCATCTTGGCTTTCCCAGGAGTGGAATGGGTAGTTCCACATCCACCAGCCTGGGCTAATGTCACTTTGTCATGGTCCGTGGTGACTCCCACCTACCTTGAGGTCTGTGTGTTGTCCTCTTTGTCACTCCTCTCTCAAATGGATTTCAATTAAGCAACAAGTATGGGTTGAGGCTTTAAGAAAGGGCATGGTACATGTCACCAAAAGGATGCTGCACCAAACTCAGTCCATCCGGCTGGGGTGTAGCTTCCATTCCCAAAACAAAATCAGGGAAAAGGGATCATGCGTTTCCAGTGGCAAGGCTCTACTGCTTAGAGGAGTTAATTGGCTTTTAAAAGAAAACAACTTGGCTTAGTAGGGTCTTGTTAGTCTCATAAAATCTGACTACTAACTCAGGATGTAAAGCCTGAGACCAAAAAAAAGTGGACATCTAGAATTTTTTTTAAATCTGAGGAAGACAAACAAAAACTGAAAAGCATAGAGTAAAGGACTTCAAGGCAAATAAGAGAGAAATTGTTTTGAAAGTGAAGAAAATTTTCCTGTGATTTGACTCATGCAAAAGAAAAAAAGTTTGACAAGCATTTATGAGTGCCAGCTGTGTACCAGGCCCTGTGCTAAGAATCAGAGACAGGCTCTATTCTCAACAAGTTTATTATCTGATAGAAGAAACATACACTAAGCAAAATTTCAGTATAATGTGGTTAATTCCATGATTAAAAACAATATTACAGAAACATAGTATATTGGTGGTATATCAATAAGTTGTAAAAAGAAATTATGTGTAAAGAATGGAGACAAGCCCTGGCCAGGAGACTCAGTTGGTTGGAGCATCATCTTGGGCACCAAAAGGCTGCAGGTTCAGTTCCCCATCAGGGCGAGTGGGGGAGGCAGCTGATCCATGTTTCTCTCTCATATCCATGTCTCTCTCTCCCTCTCTCTCTCTCTCAAAATCAATAAAAACATATCTTCTAGTGAGAATTTTCAAAAAAAGAATGGGGACAGAATTTAAAAAGGGGCAAAGGACCTAAATAGATATTTCTTCAGAGGGGACACACAGATGGCCTATAGACATGAAAAATGCTCACCGTCAGTAATCATCAGAGAGATGCAAATTAAAACCACAATGAGGTATCATCACCTCACATCTGTCAGAATGGTTACCATCAATGAATCCACAAACGACAAGTGTTTGCAAGGATGTGGAGAAAAGGGTTCCCTCGTGCACTGTTGGTGAGGATGCAGATTGATGCAGCCACTGTGGAAAACAGTAGGGAGTTTCCTCAAAAAATTAAAAATGGAACTGCCTTATCACCTAGTGATCCCACTTCTGGGTATTTATTGAAAGAAACTTGAAACACTAATTCAAAAGAAAATATGCTCCCCTATGTTCATTGCAGCGTTATTTACAGTAGCCAAGATAAGGAATCAGCCTAAGTGCCCATCCGTAGATGAGTAGATAAAGAACATGTGGTACATGTATACAATGGAATAGTACTTGGCCATAAATAGAATGAAGTCTTACCATTTGTGACAGTGTGGATAGACCTAGAGGGTATTACGCTCAGTGAAATAAGTCAGGCAGAGAAAGACAAATACTATGTGATTTCACTTATATTTGTAATCTAACGAACAAAATAAACAAAAAAACAAAAGTGAAACAGACTCCTAGATGCAGAGAACAGACTGATGGTTGCCAGAGGGGAGGGGGATTGGGAGACTGGGTGAAAAAGGTGAAGGAATTAAGAAGTACAAATTGGTAGTGACAAAATAGCCACAGGGATGTAAAGTACAGCATAGGGCACATAGTAATATTGTAATAACTATGCATGATGCCAGGTGGGTACTAGAAATATCGGGGGCAAACCATTTGTAAAGTATATGCTGTACACCTGAAGCTAAAACAAAATAACATTAAATGTAAACTGTAATTGAAAAATAAAATTTAAAAAAAAGAATGGGTACAAGACTAGTGTTAACTGGAACTAAAGTATGAAAATAATGTGGAATTGGGGGACCTAAAGGAGTTTGCCTGGCCGAAAAATGTGTAAGAGAAAAGTTGCTGGAAATGAAGGTGCAGAAGCGCTGGAAGATGCTGAACCTTCTTTTCATGCCTCGGTAAGGAGCTGGAACTTTATCTTCAAGGGCCTGCGGGCCTTTGAAGGATGTTAATTGGGACATAAGATGATCTGATTTGCCTGCTAGGAGGATCACTGTGACAGCTGAGTGGAAGACGGATTGGAGAGTGGCAAGACCAGAGGCAGAGACTGGTTAGAATGAGCCCAATACCAGAGGCTGGGCCTGCGCATTCATTGTTCACGTCTGGCAGTCCAGATGTGACCCTAATCCTAAGAATGGTCCTTTCACCTATTTGTTGTTTTTAATGTTCAAAGATGGCATGTTTTAAATCATTATTTCAATATATTAATGATTTTGAAACCAAGTACCTAATTTTTTCTTAAGCTTTTAAGTTCTGCTTATACATTTTTTTAAGATTTTATTTTTTAAGAGCAGTTTTAGGTTCACAGTGAAATTCATTGGAAAGTGCATAGAGTTCCCATATACCCCGTCCCCACACATGCACAGCCTCCCCACTATCAGCATCCCCAGAGTGTTGCATTTGTTATAATCAATGAACCTACATTGACTTACCATTATCACCCAAAGTCCATAGTTTACATTATGTTCATTCTCGGTGTTGTACTTTCTTTGACTTTGGTCGTATGTATAATGGCAAGATTCCATGGTTATATCATACAGAGTAGTTTCCCTGCTTTAAAATCCTCTCTGCGCCACCTCTTCACCCCTTCCTCCCCTCTAACCCCTGGCAACCACTGATCTTTTGACTGTCTCCAGTAAAAAATTTTACCTTTTCCAGAATGTTGTATAATTGGAATTATACAGTATGCAGCCTTTTCACAGTGGCTTCTTTTACTTAGCAGTATGCATTTACGCTTCCTCCATGTCTTTTGATGGCTTGATAGCTCATTTCTTTTCAGTGCTGAATAATATTCCATTGTCTGGATATACCAGTTTATTCACTCATCTCCTGAAGGACATCTTGGTTGCTTAAAGTTTTGACAATAATGAATAAAGCTGCTACAAACATCTGTGCACAGGTGTTTGTGGGGACATAAATTCTCAACTCCTTTGGGTAAAAACCAAGGACCTTGATTGCCAGACCATAAGATAAGCGTATGTTTAGTTTTGTAAGAAACCACCAAGCTATCTTCAGTGTGGCTGTACCGGTTTACATTCCCACAAGCAGTGAATGAAAGTTCCTGTTGCGCTACAGCCTCACCAGCATTTGGTGTTGTCAGTGTTTGGGATTTTGTCTATTTGAATAGGTGTGTAATGATACCTCACTGTGGTTTTATTTTGCATTTATTTCCCTGATGACATGTGATGTAGAATATCTTCAGATGCTTGTTTGCCATCTGTATACCTTCTTTGGTGAGGTGTCTGCTAAGGTCATTGGCCCATTTTTAAATGGATATTTTTATTGTTGAGTTTTAAATGTATTTGTATATTTTGGATAACAGTCCATTATCAGATGTGTCTTTTGCAAACCCTTTTTCTCAGTCTGTGACTTGTCTTCTCATTCTCTTTGCACATCTTTTTATTCAATTTGTTAACCTAGCAATCTTTACATAAGAATAGAAACAACTTTCAGTCAACTTTGTTCACTTAACTCATAAATATAACTTTAAATTACCCTAAACAGAACTAATTAATTAAATTCTTTTAAACACCTAACATATATGAAAATTTAGTATCTTTATCTCTGTCTTTCAAAATGACTCATACAACAGGTTAACAAGGACTGGTAAGCACTTTTTAAACTTTCTGGTCATTAAACTAAATCTTCTTAAGCACCTAAACTTACTACCTTTGAAAACCTAATAATTCAAAATTATTAATACAGTATGTCAAGTTATCTTACACATTTTTAAATATGATTTGCAATTGAATTATGCTTTTCAAATTAAAATCATGTGTATTACCAAATAAGCATTTAAATTCAAGCCATAAGACTGATTGTCAAGTTTTTTAGTTTGTGTCTAATATCACCTTAAAGTTTTAAACATTTAAGAACGAACACATTGATTACCACAAGATTACACATCTTATTGATAAATTTAATAAACAAGCATTGATATTGTATTTGTTTGCTATAGCTTCCATAACAAAGTACCACAGGCAAGGTGGCTTAAACAACAGAAATTTATTTTCTCACAGTTCTTGGATGCTAGAACTGAGAGACAAGGTTGGATCCTTCTGGGGACTGTGAGGGAGAATCTGTTCCTTGCCTTTCTCCTAGTTTCTGGTGGTTCCCTGGCAATCATTGGTTTTCCTTGGATAGCAGGTGCTTCACCCCGATTTCTGTCTTCTTTGAGTGGTGTTTTCCCTGTTTGTGTGTCTGTCTCCACATAATGTTTAAAAAGCACACCAGTCATTTTGGATTTAGGGCATAACCCACTCCAGTATGACCTCATCTTAACTAACTACATTTGCAATGACCCTATGTCCAAATAAGGTCACATTTTGAGGCACTGGGGGTTAGGACTTTAACATATGAATTTGCAACATGATCAACCCTTAACAGATACCGTAGATTTTATTTACTTCAACACCTCTGTTCTTGCGTTGTGTTACGGTTGTGAACTGAGGCTGAAAGTTCAGAGCCATTCTTTGGGACAGAGAATTGAAGACTGTCTGGGACCTAGGTGCTGCATATTTCCAGGACAGGGTCTCTCAACCTTGGCACTATTTGCATTTGGGGTTGGATAACTCTTTGTTGTGGGGGCCATCCTGTACATTGTGGGATGTTTATCAGCATTTTTGACATCTACCCACCAGATACCAGTAACACCCCAACCCTATTTGTGACAAGCAAAAATGTCTGCCGATGTTGCTAAATGTTCGTTCCTTGGGGCAAAATTGTTTCTGATTGAGAGTCACTATTCTAGGATGGTTAATTCAAACCACAGATCTGGATCTAGTCTCAGAGCTGTGCTCTTTCCACTGTTGTCAGTGGGGAACCACAAGCCATACCTTCACTATTTTGTTGAATTCAACCAATCCTTATACCTTGTAATTGAATTCTGCATTCCTTATTTTTATAGAAAAAGATATATATTTTTAATTGATTTTATTGGGGTGACATTGGTTCACAAAACCATACAGGTTTCAAGTGTACAGCTAACAAAGCATCATTTGCACACTGTATCATGGGCCCATCACCCCAAGTAAAGTCTCTTTCTCTCCCCACCTCCATCTAGTCCCCACCCTTTTCCCTCTATCACAACATGTTGTCTCTGTCTATGTGTTTATACATATATATATACACACACACATATATATATGCTTTTTTGCTTAATCCCTTAACCTTCTTTCATCCAGTCTCCAGCCCTCTGCCCCTCTGACAGTTGTCATTCTGTTCCATGTATTTGTTCCTCTGTTTCTGTTTTGTTCGTCAGTATATTTTGTTCATGAAACTCCACATAAGTGAGATCATATGTTATTTGTCCTCTGACTGGCTTACTTCACTTAGCATGATAATCTCCAGGTCCATCCATGCTTTCTCAAATGGTAAGATTTCTTGTTTTCCTCTCAGGGTCAAGTAGTATTTCACAGTGCAAATGCACCACAGCTTTTCTATCCACTCACCTACTGATGGGCACTTGGGCTGCTTCCAGATCTTGGCTATTGTGAATAACACTGCAGTGAACATAGAGGTGCATATATTCTTTCAAATTAGTGTTTCGGGTTTCTTTGGATATATTCCCAGAAGTGAAATTGCGGGATCAAAAGGCAGCTCCATTTTTAATCTTTTGAGGAAACTCCATATTGCTTTCCACAGTGGCTGTACCAGTCTGCATTCCCACCAGCAGTGCACAAAGGTTCCCTTCTCTCCACATCCTCACTAGTACTCATTTTTTGATTTATGGATGGTAGCCATTCTGACAGGTGTGAAGTGATATTTCATTGTGGTTTTAATCTGCATTTCTCTGATGATTAGTGATGTTGAGCATCTTTTCATGTCTTTTGGCCATCTGTATCCCTTCTTTGGAGAAGTGTCTGTTTGGGTTCTATACCCATTTTTAATTAAATTCTGCATTTTTTTTACTTCTAGGTTCAAAGGCCATGGTTTTAAACTCATTATTTTGGTAACGTTTACATAAAAATTTTTTTAATTGAATTAGGAATGAAATAGAATTAGAGCCATCAATCACTATTGCACTGAAAGTGCACAGAATTTCCTTCAGAATTTATACGAAAGTTTCCATCTTGCTAATTTTCTCCTTAAAAAACTACTTTTTCTCAAGTGTCAGAATTCAAGCTCAGTGAGAT